>NW_027195282.1:0-145000 GCF_038502225.1 Cherax quadricarinatus
TAAAAAGGTCTTGGGATGTCTCAAGAAAAACCCCCGATAATGGTTTAAATTAGATAAGTTTAGATTTAGAAAGGACTGGAAATATTGGTTTGGTATAAACCGGTAAAAAATACCAAAAGGTGACACATATGCAACAGTTGGGTATCAAATAAAGATCCAAACTTTCTTTTAAAAAGACATAAGAAAACATGAATATTTTTAGAAAACGTTTCGGCCCTGGGCCCGTCCTTCAAGGATAAAGGGTCCCAGAACCCCTTTTTAAAAAAATATTTTTTTTCTTTCTAAAAACTTTCGGTGAAAGGTATAAAATCCCGACAATATGAAGTTAAGCCCAATTGCAGCATCTGGATATCTTTTTTTGACTTTTTCCCATCCATGGCATCAATACAGATTCTGGACAAAAGGGGGAAAGACAGTAGACTAAAAAAAGTAGGTAATCGTCCTCGTGGTGGGGGAAATTGGACAAGGCAAAGCAGGAGGTTCCTTACACGAAAATCATTTTAGTCATTCTTCCCTGTTGTTCTCAAATGAGTCTATGTCCATCCTGTAGAAAAGGGACCAAAACTGGAATTTAAATGGGCCTCACTATGATTATAGAGCTGTAAAAAAATTTGGACTTCTTTACATATTTTGAGATAAACCCAAAAATCTTTTGGGTTTTGTCCTTCTTGAATTCCCAACCAGTCACTTTCGTTTCCCACCCACTTTTTACTAAAAATTTTGGTTAGCCACACTAAAAAATCTTTTCTTCACTCAGAACCCGTCACCCCTATTGCTGGTCTTCTCTAAAACTTCTTCCTATTTTAACAACAGTCGCCTCTGGTTGAATCCTCCTAATACACAACCCTTTGGGGAATTGCCCTGGCTTCGTCTCTGTAGTCCTTCCTCTCCACCACATTTAAATGCCAAACATGAACCCCCCTGTTTAAACCCCATTTTTTTTTTTCTTCCCCCTTTCCCCCTTTCCTCTTTCCCTTTTCTGGGTTGTCCTTCTTCTTCTTTCTTTCCTTCTTTTTTATTTTTTTCTTCCCCCCCCCACCTCTGTACTTGCCCCCCTCTGTGGGCATACCCTTGTGGGCACCTGGCCCCTTGGGGCCCTAGCCCCCTTGGGCCCCTGGCCCCTTTGGGGGCCCCTGGCTCCCTTTCACCTGGCCCCCCTTGTGGGCCCTGCCCCCTTGGGGGCCCCTTCCCCCCCTTGTGGGCCCTGGCCCCCGTGGGCACCTGGCCCCTTTTTGGGGCCTCCTTTGGGCCCCAAAAGCCCCCTTTGGGACACCTAGCTCCCGGGGCACCGGCCCCCCTTGTGGGCCCCCTGGGCCCCCTTGTGGGCACCTGGCCCCCTTGGGGGGCCCCGGCCCCCTTGTGGGCCCCCCCTTTGGGCCCCCAAGCTCCCCGTGGGCACCTGGCTCCTTGTGGGCACCTGGCCCCCTTGTGGGCACCTGGCTCCTTGGGGGCCCCGGCTCCTTGTGGGCACCAAAGCCCCTTTTGGGCCCCTGGCCCCCTTGGGGCCCTAGCCCCCTTGGGGGCCCCTGGCCCCTTGGGGCACCTAGCTCCTTGTGGGCCCCCCTGGCTCCTTGGGGCCGCCCCTTGGGGGCACCTAGCTCCCTTGGGCCCCGGCTCCTTGGGCTGGGCCCCCTTGGGCCCGGCCCCCTTTGGGCCCCTTTCCCTTGGGGGCCCGGCTCCTTGTGGGCACCTGGCCCCCTTGGGGCACCTAGGCTCCCCTGGGCAAGCCCCCTTGGGTAGCTCCTTGTGGGCACCTGGCTCCGGTGCCCCCCCTTTCTTTAAAGAACAAAAGAACAAAAGAAAGGAAACACTGCAGTAGCCTATTGGATCTAGGAGTCCTTTCATTGTTTTGACTGGCTCCTCCCCCCCTTTTTTTTACTCTGCTGCCCCACCACCACACCCCCACCACCCCCACCCACTCTACTTTTTACTCTACTGGCTACCTCTACTACTACTGCTGCTGCTGCTGCCCTCTACTACTCCACCTCCCTTCTCCTTATTAGGTCTGTATTTCTGGTTGTGTGACTTTGTAAATGGTCCAAATCGGACCAAAACGTCGTCTAAGCTCCTTTTTTCCCTATGTGGGTTATTTGTTTTTCCCCCTTTTCTGCCCTCATCGCCCCCTCTCCCCTAGTTGTTTATGCAAACCCTTTTTTCTCCCCTGCAGTGCTGCATGACCCTTTCGGTTTATTTTTCTTTTATTATAATAATCCTAAAGCCCTTTTACCCATACGTAAAACCTTTTAAAA
Organism: Cherax quadricarinatus; assembly: GCF_038502225.1. Lineage (NCBI taxonomy): Eukaryota > Metazoa > Arthropoda > Malacostraca > Decapoda > Parastacidae > Cherax > Cherax quadricarinatus. The sequence continues at coordinate 2,250 of NW_027195282.1, forward strand.
ACTCTGTCGCCTGAGTTGGGTTTTTGAATATTTCTGTTTTCTGCGGGAATGTAAAAAATTCTTCGGGCATGCAGGGGATGGAAAGCAAACAATACTGGATGAATGGTTTGAAAAACCACAAGTTGAAGTGGGAAAACTTATCAGCATATGGGAATCTTTATTCGGAAAAGTTTCCCACAGTGGCCATATCAATACAAAGAAAGGGGTAAGGGAGGAGGGGTTGGGTAATCAGTTCCCCATGGAGTCGATTTTTCCATCCATCAATCTTTGAATGCGATGGGGCGTGGGCTTGGGAAGCAGTGAGGTGGGGGGGATAGGCGGGTCATGGGTTTCCCCTAATCAAATAGGGCTTCGTCAAAATTGAACAAATGTTTAAGAATTCTTTTTAACAAAATCCCAACTTTCGGTTTTTAAAATCCATCAAATTCAACTTGTCGGTTTTCAAACCATTATCACAACTGTCAACACTGCGCTGGGGTCTTGCCCCATATACCCCTCCGCCTGCTTCCCCCACCCCCACTCATATATAACCATCTCGGACCTTGCTGTACATTCTCAAGAATGGACAGCACATCCGGCTGAGCTGCCCCCATTCCTCCTCCTTCCCCCTTCTTTTTTATTGGACTGTAAAACCACTGTCGGCATTTCCTAATAAAAATTCCCCCTATCTGCTAAAATTTCAACTTCCCAAAATGCCTGCCCGTGCTGGGCGGACCCCAAAAGTCTGCGTTAAATAACAAAAGGGACCCTCCTGAAAACAAAACCCCCACAAAAGGGCCCGACGACTCTTTGGGCCCACGGACCATTTCGTCCCCGCGTCGGGGAGTGGGGGCCAAAGGGAATGGACCAGTGTGGTACGTGGTAACCACCTTTTTGCTCAAAATTGTAGGTTCAGTCTCCAGCGACCAGTTAGTGTTTGTAAATACATATTTTTTTCTTTTAATAAATTTTCCTTTTTTAAAATGGGGAAAATTCTTAAAACATGGTATACAGTATTATGAGTAATAATTATATATAATGTTTTGTATATTGCAGTTAAAAATAAATTATAGTATTAAATGTGTATTAGGGGAAGTATATTACATATATCCCAAAATATACAATGTTAAGTGAAGAAGTGATGTAATTTTATTATAATTTTACAATTTTGTATCAAGGGGTAAAACTTGTACATATTTTAAGAATGCAGATGTAATATACAGCTTTAAAAGCATTTGACAAATGCGTCATGGCGTAATACCCCTAAAAAACTTAAAGGGAAAAACTGGGGAAAGGGGGGAGTGGATCTTCCCTAAAAATCAACACAAAGAGTAGTGGGCAACAGGAAATTATATCAAAGGGTGATGTAAAGCTCTTTCCGGGGACGTACTTCCCCATCTTTTCCTTATCCTCTATCGAAAAACAGAAATACCCGCACCTTCATCCTTTGGGGTGATATAGGATCTCTGGGGGTGTCATCTGCCAAAGGGCGGGTTCCTCCAAGAAGATATAAAAAAGTTTTCCGTACACGTAAACAATAATGTTCAAGGAGAATTAAATCTCCTTTGGAAAAATGGGAGATAATAAATGAACAAGGGTTTCTACTGACTCCCGGCCATACAATAGAGCGGAAAAATAAGAAAAGGGCCGGGGGGGTAATGTCAGGATCTCACTTTCAAAGGGTCACAACAGTGCCACGATCCCCGTGCAAAAAAAATGATAGGATGGATTAAAAAACTTTCCACAGGGGATGCAAGGCCCCCGTGTCCTTTCAAATCCTTTTCTCTCAAGTGGGAAAACTGCGGGCCTTTAAAATCTCCATTCGCAGGTGAAATCGCAGATCTAGAAAGGGGTGAGATCCTTTACTGCACGTATAAGTTTCCCTGCCCAAGCCCCTTAATTTCCGGGGGAAACCCTTTTTTAAGCATGGCTTCCCTCGTTGGAACCCGGGAGGGAGATATAAAATTATCTCCTTGGAAAACCCGGAAAAGGTCCCAAATCTGCACACAAAAATACTCCCTGGCCGGGCGATGAAAAATCCCCCCCAAAAAAAAGTGGGGGCGCCATTGGTCCCTGGAAAAAACACCATAATTTCCCCAGGGACCAAAAAACTTTCAACAGCCTCCCCATAAAACTTGGGAATTCCCCAAAAAACCCCCGGGTGCCTTGAGGGGCTGGACAGTTTCCCAAAAGTCAGTGCCGGACCCAGCCGGGCTGGGGGCTCGTACGTTGGACTGCTGCGGCCGGCAGAACAGCCTAATTGTCGGCCTGACCCCATCGGGGGCCTGGTCATGGCCCGGGCCGGGGGGCGTTGATCCCGGAAATAACCCCCGAGTAACCCCCCAGGTAATGTTAGATGAAAAATTTTATTCCCACGTAGGGATGCATTAGAAAAAGTACAATGTAAGGGGGTTAAAACATTAGTTGTGAAATGGAAGGATTACAAGGGTTTGTATATTTTTAGAAGGACAATGTTAGATATCAATTTACATTAAACATCTTTTGTATAATGCATTTTTTAAAATTTTTAAATTTTATGGTAAAGGGTGAACCTTTTTGACCCAGTGGTGAAAAGAAAATGAAGTGTCTTTCGGGGAAAATTAACAGTGTTAATATGACCTCACCTGTACCACTGGAAAAGTGTTTGCCACCGTGGTGCGGGGTGGTATGATCACTGGACGGGTTTTGGGATGACCGGACTCATACATTACCAGTACCTCCCCCCACCCAAACCCCCGGGCTCCCCTTGCTGTGGGTGGAAACCCTTAAAAACTCTTCATATCACCCATTTCTAAAGTACATGTTCCAAACCATGCCCAGCCCAAACCCCAACATGTACAAACATGTACAGACCATGCTTATGACAAAACTGCAACCATATTCATGTACAAGCATGTACAGAATAACTGACATGTAAAAAAACATGTAAACCTGCAGACATAAATTGACATCCTATATATAAAGCCACTTTTTATAGAACTTTTCCCCTAAATTTTAGATCAGTTTTGTCCCAGGATCCCCCAATCCACAAACCCCCCGGTCCCCATTTTTACTGATGGGGGGGAACCCGGGCAACCGGTGTGAAAACACGCCCAATGTTTCTCCCCCTCCCCGGGGAACCAGCCCGGACCTCCTTTTAAAACCGAGTTTTTGCTAAAACAGCCACCCCCTACCTCCCCCAGCACTGGTCCCCCAAATACCATTATAGGGGTATTTTGTGTTATACCGGCATATCACTCCCTACCCCCCAAACATACTCGGGCCCCACTGGCTGGTGACTGAAGTGCCCGACCATTGTCATTCTAACTTTTAAAATTGGTTTCCCTTCCCAGCGTGGTAGTTATCCCCAACAATACCGCCCTTGTTTTGGATAAGTTCCTTTTATACACCCCAATTGCCCGGGGGGTAATACTCCCATGGTTTTTTCCCTTTTTGTAATACAACAGTGGTACCCTTTTTTCATTTTGTTTTTGCCCATTTTTTAAAAACTTTTACCTAAAATAGATGACCCCGGGGTTGGGAAAAAGGGGGGCCGGGAGGTCATTTCTTGTTATCTGGGTGAATTTTCCCCTTTAAAATGCAAAGTCATCCCCGGCAAAATTGTCAGGTTCGTTTCCCCGGGAGGGAAGGCTTTGGGCGTTTTCCCTTTTGTCAGTTTGTCTATATTCCCCATCAGTAAAATGGGTCCGGGTGTTAGTGGACTGGTATGGGTGCATCCGGGGAAAACGACCAAATTTTGCCTAAATTTCAAAACTTGGGGACTTTCTATATAGCAGTATGCCTGATTAAACAAAACCTTACCTTTTAATATGGGGAATTGGAGGCGGGCCCAAGTCCCGGGCCCCGGGTGGAAATAAAAGGCTATCTGGTGTGTGGTGTATATATATATTATATATATATATATATATATATATATATATATATATATATATATATATATTATATATTTTTATATATATATACAGTAAAACCACACCCCAAGGTTCTTTCCCAAAACACAAAAATATACTAGAGGGTTATAAAAGAAAAACCTGCCCCATATTTTAGCTCATAAAACCTCTTTAAAAAACATGAGAAAGACTAACTAAATGGGCAAAAAAACCCTTTAATAACTTTGTGGAAGACAAAAAAAAAGTTAATTCTTTAAAAAGGCGATAAATGTGATTTGAAAGAAAATTTTCTGCATACCTGGGGGAATATATAAATCTTTTAAAAAGTCAGCTTTAAGTTTCCCCCAGGTGACTTGGGGGCTGTAAAATACACCCAAAGAACACTTCACTTTGCACATCTCTTTGGGGTTTTTTTGGTTTAGGACTGTATTTCCCCCCTTTTTAAGCATACACCTTACTCCACTAAGTCACAGTAAATTGCTAAACCTGGAATGGCTCAAAATAAATCTTGATATAAAAAGGGCAAAAATACTTTTATTAATACATCGGCCGTCTCCCCCCAAGGAAAATTACCCCAAAAAAAAAAACTTTCACCTTTCATTTATCATCAATGTCTTCCCAGGGGCGTTTTTACCTACAGCTATAAAACTAAAATTTTCCCCCCTCCTTCAGTGTGCAGGCACTGTAATTCCTAACTCAGGACTCAAGCCCGGCCTGCCGGTTTCCTTAAAATCCCTTCATTGAACCCCTTCACACTCAACACCCGTCAAGTTTTAAAAAACCATTTGCCTCCTTTCCCCACCCCTATCTAACACGCTCACCCCCTTGCGGGAAAGTCGGCCCCTCAAAAAACCTTTTTTCCCCGCCCCCCCAACCTTTTCCCCTCCCAAAAGCCCTACCCCCCCTTTCCCCTCGACTAAAATTTTAAACCTCTCAAGTCTTTCCCTTTTTCCTTTTCCTCTCATGCCCGAATCCCCAAAACCAACACCTCCCCCACCCCCTCTGGATAATAGTTTTGCCCGCACCCCCTAATTTTAAACTGCGGATTTTTGCATTATTTTTCCTTTTAAAAGGGAGTTCCTTGGGCATTGAAGAGGGCTTTTGGGTCTGAGGAATTAAAATTTTTTGGTCTCCCCCCGAAGGCCGGGTTCCCCCAATCTCCTTTTTTCCATCCTCCTCACCCTCCATACCCCTTTTCCCCCCTCTCCCCATCCCCCCCCCTTCCCACCCCCTTTGCCCCTCTTTTACACCCCACCTTTTACCCCTTTTTGCCATGCTTCCATCTCCCTCTAGGTGCGGCGTTTTTGGCCCTTACCGTGATACTTCTTTGTTTCCCCTTCCCTCATTCTGCCCAGAAAAGACCAGGACCTCCCTCCCCCACCCCCTATGTTTCAACCCACCAGTGGCCCTAAATTTTTGCTCTGCTACCTACTATTTTGACTATTTTTCCGATCATGGTTTTAAAATTTGCTCCTCCCATGTTGGTTGGGGACTCGGATATATCCTTTCATGCTGTCGGGGGCTTTTGCATGCATCGTCACAGTCCCAAAATGTTTTTGTCAAGCTCCGATCTTTCTCCTTACAACCATAGATGCTTTTCCTGTGACTGAAAATTGCCCATTCTCCCAATTTTTGTTAATTAGTCTGTCTTTCCTTTTTCCTTCTTGGCGGTGACATTCTGGAACAGAAAGACCCCAAGACCTCCCAATCCAAAAATTTGGGACCCCGTCCTCCGGCCGCGGGGAGAGACGATACCCTTCCTGTCTCTCGCAATTTTTGTTCCCGGGAGTTTTCCTTTTCTCGGTTTATACTGTGGGACATCGTTTACAATTTCCCAAGGTGATCCCTACATCCAACGGTTTGAAACTGCTGGTGTTTTGCCCACCCAGGGGAAATTTGCGGGCCCAATGGCCAAAATGCTCAGTCTGGGTGCCGAGGGCCCTCCAAAGACGTCTTTAGCCCTACCCCCCTCTTTCCCTTTAAATTTTCCCAAAAACCCCCACCCCAACTCCCTTTTGTTTAAATTTTTACTTAAAGGGTTGAGAAATCCGTTATAAAAAAAAGGGGAAGGTTTTCCCCTTATGCTATGGCACTTCTCACCCCTTTGCCTCCGGGGTTTTTTTCTTTTTTCCCCCGGTTGCTCCCCCCAACCCTGGGGCCCCAAACTCCAGCCTCCTCGGGAATTTGTTCCCCCCAGTCCCTCCCAAATTTCCCCTAATCCACCTGTCCCCTTTTTCTTTTCCCCACCTCTTTTTTCTCACCCCCCAATTTTCCTTTGTCACAGAGATTTGAAAACAACCCCCTCCCCCTCCCCCCAAGGGGTTTAAAAACATTACCATTGTTAAATTTTTTCCCCCCCTTTCCCCATCTTCTCCCCAATTTTTTCCCCCAGTCTCTGTCCCTGGTTCTTACCTCCTAACGGGCCTCTGTTCAGTGTGGGTTTCATCCTCCTCGTCAGTCCTTTCCCTTTCCCCTTCCCCCTCCCCCTTTTTTACCCAGTTCCCTCCCCCTTTCTTCCCCCTATTTTTAATTTTTTTTATCTTTTGATCTTTCCTCCTCCTCCCCCCCATCAAGTTCCCCCCTTTCCGCCCTTGCCCTCTAAAACATTGGTATCTCGGGGTTACTGAGAAAATGATGCGGGATTTAGCCCACCTTCTTTTTCCCCCTCTTCACTCTTACCCCAATCCACAACCCCTTTTTGTGCCCCCAGCCCTTGTTTATGTGTTTTCCCTCCCCCACTTTAGTTTTTCTAACCCTCGAACCCCCCAAATCCACCTTAAGTTTCCCCCTTTATCTTTCTCCCATACCCTTGGCTTATTTAATGGTTAAATGGCCTTAAAAGGTAACCGGGGTGCCCCGTTTTTAACTCCCATTTTTCCCCTGTTTGTTTTTTTTTTTAAAAAACCCCAAATTACGTTCCTGTTATCTGCCCCCATCTAAAACTATGTTTTTATATTCACCCAGACCCTTTTCCCCGAGGGAAACCCTTTTTAAATGGTACTTCTTTATCCCACCGGTATTGCGCCCATAACTCTTTTTTCCCTTACTTTTTGCATTCTACAGCATCCTTTTTAAATAAATGGTATACAATCTTTTTTTTATCTCTCCCTTCCCCTCCTTATCTTCCCAGATTTTTGCATTTCTGGTTTCTTCCCCCTCAACCATTTCCCTTTTTTGTGATTTTAATTCCCCCCAATTTATTAAAAGGGTGTGAGGTGGGGGAAACCCGGGCCCCGAAAAAAATATTATAGGGATGGGGCGGAGTAGACAATGAAATCTCTGGCCCCTGTTTTGTTAGGGGGTTTGGCCTTTCCCTTGAAGTACCATCAAATTTATTTTTTGGGAAATTTTGGGTTTAGAGACAGTGCTGGAAATTGCAAAATTTTTTCTTTACTAAGTAATCCACCAAGCCCCATCCTCTAAAATTTTTTTTTTCGGGTCACTGTTTCCCCCACCCTCACCCCCAGCCCATATATACTTTTTTGTCCTCTGTATGTTAGTGAAAAAGGGGGCAGAAAGACACGTGAAAACACTTAACATATTTGTTAGAAAACGTTTCGGTCCGGGGTTTTGTCAAGTGATCAAGGTCCCGGATAAAATTTTTAAATATTTATTTTTCCCCAATGCCCTTTAAAATTTCCTTTCATTATTTATTCCCAAAGGGGTTTTTTCCCAGTGAAAAAGGCCCCCAGGACTCAGACTTTTTCTTATGTCAGTGATTTTTTTGGTGTCTTTAAACTACCGGGTAAAAATCCCCCCCTTGGCCTAAAAAGTAAGAAAATAACTTGCTCTTATGAAAATTGTTTGATGTTATTTTTAGTTTAAAAAGTATGGTTTCCCTGTGGCATTACATTTATTTTTGAGGTAGTGCAGGGAGTTGCCCGGGGTCATGATAATTTGTGGGGAAACTCTTTTTCCTTGGAGGGCCATGTACTCTTTAATTGTCCCCCACCCAAATTGTGGTTGCTGGGTCGATTCACAGCTCCGGGCCCCCCTGCCTCTTCACTGGCCCTTTTCTGAGTCCTCTTCCTGCTCCAAAACTTTACCCTTCCTTTCCCCAAAAGCAATGTATGGTCCTCCCCTCACTTACCCTTTTAAACTTTTCCACCCTGCTACTGGGGACGGGTTTTATATTTTGGCCGCTCGCTCATATGCTCGAAAAAACTTTCTTGTAAGATGAAAACATTTTTGGTTGAGGGGTTTTTTGGGTTTGGGAACCTCCCTTTTAAATTATCTTTTGGGTTGAGACGGGTTTAAAGGGGTTACCTGGGCGTAAGGAAAACACGCGGGCCACCTGTTTCCCTCTGCCCCTAGTTGCAGCACAAACCCCCGGGGTGGAAGTTGAGGAAACCTTCGGGGTTTTGGGACTCCCCGGGTGGGGGGATTTTTAAAAGGTATAGGGAAAAGCATCCCACCCCCCCCGGTTTTCTGCCCCCGGAAAATATTAACATATTTCTCCTCATTTTGGGATACATCGGAATGAAGGGGGGAATGGTATTTTCTTTTTAAAAATATATCTATTAATATGCTAATCTGTTTTCATGTTCAAAGGGGTTGCTAATTAAACCCTTTTGGGGTTTCAACCCTCGTTTCCCCCCGGGTTGATAAATTTTAAACATATTAAAAAACCCAAACAAGGATTGAGAACCCCGGTGGCACTTTTGAGTTTATGGGACTGTTTTCGAGATGGTGTATAAGTGACCCTTTGTTGTAAAAGAAAAATTGTAAAAGTGAGCACTGTTGTCAGATGTTTATAAGTGACACTTTTGCCAGATTTTTAAAAAACACTGTTGCCCAGATTTTAAAAATTTGAAAAACCTTTTCCCAGATGTTTATAAGTGACATTTTTTCAGATTTTTATAGTAAAACCACTTTGTCAGATGTTTATGGGGCCTTTGTTGTCAGATTTTTGTAAAAATGGCCTGTTGTAAAGATGGTTATAAGTGACACTGTTGTCAGATGTTTATAAAGTAAGGGCACTTTTTTTGAATTTTATAAAGTGACATTTTTCCCCAGATGGTGTAAAAAGTAACCTGTTGTCAGATGTTTGTATAAGTGAGCCTTTTTGAAAGATGTTTTAAAAGGGGCCCATGTTTGTTTGGTGTATAAGTGTTTTTTTGTTGTAAGATTTTGTATAAGTGAACTTTTGTAAGTTTGTATAAGTACCCTTTTGTAAATGTTTTATAAAGTAAAACTGTTGTAAGATGTTTATAAGTGGCCTGTTGTCAGATGTTTATAAGTAGCACTGTTGAAAGTGTTAAAAAGTGGCATTTGTAAATTTTATAAGTGGACACTTTTGAAAAGATGTTGTAAAAATTAAGGCACTTTTGAAGATGTTTATAAGAAAACACTGTTTAAGATGTATAAAAAAACACTTTTGTAAGATTTTAAAAGGGGGACTATTTGTAAGTGGTGTACCAGTGAGCATTTGTAAGATGTTGTATAAGTGAGCACTGTTGTAAGATTATAAGTAAAGCGCTTTTGAAGATGTTGTATAAGTGAAAACTTTGTAAATTTGTATAATTTAAAAACACTTTTTAAAAGATTAAAAATGGGCCCTGTTGTAAGATGTTGTATAAGTAAGGCCCCTTTGTAAGTCCTAAATTAAACTGTTTTAAAATTTGTAAAGGTGACACGTTTAAGATGTAAAAAAGGGGGCCCTGTTGTAAGATGTATAAGTGGCACTGTTGTAAGATGATGAAATAAATACTAAAGATGTTTTAAAAAGTGAGCACTGTTTAAGATTTTAAAAGGGGGCCCTGTTAAAAATGTTTTAATGGCACTGTTGTAAATGTAAAAGTGACACTGTTGTAAGATGTAAAAGTGGACACTTTTGTAAGATTTTGTAAAAAGTAATTTTTTTAAAATTAGTTTTTAAGTAAAACCTGTTGTAAGATTTGTAAAAAGTAGACTTTTAAAAGATGTATAAAAAAAACCTTTTGTAAAATGTAAAAATGGACACTTTTTAAAAGATGTTTTTAAAGTGAGCACTTTTGTAGATTTTGTAAAAATGAAATATTTTTTAAGATTTTTTGTTAAAGTAAAAACTTTTTGTAAGATGTATAATTGGCCCTGTTGTAAGATGTTTTAAGTGAGCCTTTTTTGAAAGATTTGTATAAAAAAACATGTTGAAAGGGAATTGTATAAGTGGGGAAACTGTTTAAGATTTTTAAAATGGGTTTTTTGAAGAATTTTTATAAGTGAGCACTTTGTAAATGGTGTATAAGTGAGCACTGTTGAAGAGGGTTAAAAAGTGGACACTGTTTAAGATGTTTTAAAAAATAAAACACTGTTTAGATTTTTTAAGTAAACCATTTTGAAAGATGTTTTATAAGTGGACTGTTGTAAGAGGGGAAATAAGGGGAGTCCCTGTTGTAAGAGGGGTGTAAAAGTGACACTGTTGAAAGATCATAAAGTTAGCAATTTTCCCAAATTTGGGTTAACTTTTGGAAAAATATTAGTTTATCAGAAAGGCTGCATTCCCGTACAAAAATAGGCAAAAATGGCGTCACAGAATTTTCTTTGTTTCTCATAAATAATTTTAAAAATTTTTTTTGGTAAAAAATTATGGTGGGCAGTCAACCCCGAGTCACCTCTTTTCTCGTTGGGCCTTGGATTTCCACCCCCTTTCCCCCCTCAGACCCAACCTCTCAGCCACCTCACCCCCCCAGACCCCCTCTCAGCCCCACACCCCTCTCGGGCCCAAAATTCTCGGGCCCCTCCCCTCAGCCCCACCCCTCAGCCCACCTCAGGACCCCCAGACCCACACCACTTCCCCCTCTCTCAGACCCACCCTCACCCCCTCTAAAACCCCCCCCCCCCTCAGCCCCACACCTCTGGCCCCAATCCCCGGGCCCAAAATTCCCTCGGGCCCCCCTCCCCAAACCCATTCCCCCAATGGGCCCCCCATCCCCAGCCCACACCTCGCCCCACCTCTCTCAACCTCCCCCTCAGACCCCCCTCTAAAGCCCCACCCCCCTCAGCCCCCCACTCAGACCCCACCCCCCAGCCCCAACCCCCAGCCCCACCCTCAGCCCCACACCCCTCTCAAACATTCTCGGCCCCACATTGGGCCCCCACCCTCTCGGGCCCCCTCTCAGACCCACACCCCCAGCCCCACACCCTTTGAACCCTCTGGGCCCCCCACCTCTAGCCCCCACACTCTCTCAGCCCCCACCCCTCTAGCCCCACATTAGACCCACACTCTCAACCCATTCCCCCCTCTCGGGCCCACCCCTCTGGGCCCCACTCTCGGGCCCCCCTTTTCCGGCCTACACTATTTTTGGGCTCGGGGTTTACAAAAAAACTCTCCTTCCCGGTGGCGGGGGGTTTCCCCAAATTCCCCTGGTAAAGGGGGAAAACACGGGGCGTGTTCCCCCCCTCTTTTTCCCCCTGTCCACCCATCAGTAATAAGGGGAAACCTGGGTGTTAGGGGGCTGGTGGGGGTAAACCCCAAATTACTCGCCTATTTGTACAAACCCTATTTGTGGTTGCGGGGGTCAGTCATGGGTCCCCCCGCCTCTTCACTGACTGCTACTAGGTGCTCTCCCCGCTCCATGGCTTTATCTCCTCCCCTTTTTAAAACTATGTATGGGTTTCCCCTCCCCCTAAAATTTTCTTTCTAGGCTATTTTCCCCGGCCCGGCTTTCTGTGACTTGGGAAATGCCCCTAACATCCCCCCGACTCATCCCAGGGCTTTCAATTAATTTGACCTCTTTGTCTGTGTCCCTCTCTGGAAAATGTCTTTTTTCCCCCTTGTCTAATTCCCTTTATATTTTATGTTGCTATAATGTCTCCCCCCCGACCCTCCTGTCCTCCAGTGTCGTCAGGCTGGTTTCCCTCAACCTTTTTTCCCCCAGGACAATCCCCTTAGCTCTGGGACTGGGCTTGTTTCAAACCTTTGCACTTTTTTTAATTTCTTGACGTTGGGCCAGGTGTGGTTCCAAACTGGTGCTGCATACTCCAGTTTTGGGCCCCCGACGACCCCTGGGATCAAGTCTTAACGATTTTCCCCCCTGAGGTATGGAACCTTTTTCCCTAAGGGTTTTCCCCGACGCCCCCTATGCTGCGCAGTTATCCCCCCTGATGTGCGCCTCAGGGAGATATGCTCGGTGTTATACTCCTCCCAGATCTTTTTCCCTTGGGTGGGTTTTTTTCACCCGGGGGATATTGTTCTGCGGGCTTCCCGCCCCCCCAATCGCCTGACTTTTTTTTGGCGGGGGTTCCCCAAGGGGCCAGTTGCTGGACCAGGGGTTTAACCTGTCCAGGGCTCTTCAAATCCTTCCTAGCATCCGATTTGATTTTTTCTCATTAACCATCATCTCCCCCAAAAAAGGACACTTCTGAGTCTTCCCCTTCCTTATTCATTCCCTATACCAAAAAAGCCAAAGGGCCCCCGGACCGACCCCCTTGGGAAACCCCCCGCCACAGGCACCACTGTGAAAACCTCTCGTACCATGGCCCCTTGCCTCCCCGCAGGTATTCTCTGATCCATTGCAGTGCCTTTCCTTTATGTTTGGGTTTTATCCTCCCCGCTTTTCAGTAAACCCCTTGTGAGGGAAATGTTCAGAAACCCGCCCGTCCAAAAAAAAGCAGTCATCCACCCCCTCTTGTCTTCTTCTTTACCTTGTCCCTTAAAAATCCAATGGGGGTTTTGGCCGGGGTTTTCCCCTTTCCCCGGGGGCCGTCTTTTGGGTTTTCAATTTAAAATTTTTTCCCCAGGTGCTCCACCACCCCCCTCCTGGTGTCTTCTCCATGGCTTTTCATACTAACGTTATTGATCAGATCCCGTAGTTTGGGGCCTGATGTCTGTTTTCCTTTTTTAAAAGTTGGGGCTACATTTCCTCCCTTTCCCCCTCAGGGTTGCCCAGTTTCAATGGTTAAATTTTAAGGTTTTTTTTTAATGGCCCCACACATTTTGCTCCCCTCTAAGGACCCCCCGGGACTTGTCTGGTCCACCCTTTTTTTTCAAATTCCTGTGGGTTCTTCATAGCCCGGTTTTTGTGTCCTCTTTCGCACTTGTTGGTGCCCCTGTTCAAATTTCCCCGGGTTCTGTTTTCCCTGTAAATCTTCTTTAAATCTTATTGGGCTCCCCATTCCTCTCAGTCGTTTCCCCAGAAATCCCCTCACCCCTTCCCCCAGTCGTTACCTGGTCCTCGACCCTTTTTTTTCCTCCCGTGTGGCTTATTGGGTTCCCGGAAATTTTACTTTCAATGCTATTCATTTTTTTTGTTCTGGGGGCCCCCTTCTTTTCTGTAATTTCCCTTTGGCTCTTGGGTTTTAAACTCTTAATTTTCCTGGGGTTATCCCTTCTGTACCTTTTCCGTTCTCTGTCACCTGTTTTGCCTCCCCACACCTTTGGGTTGGAAAAAAGGGGCTCGTTCTGTTCCCCATTATTTCTTTTCCCCTTTAGACAAAACCCTCCCTTTTGCCTCCCTTTTTGTTTTTGCCCATAGTCCTTTTTTTGTACTGGTTTTCCTGTCAGTTCCCTCTTCCATTGAATGTCTTGCAGGAAATTCCTCTGCCCAGGGAAATTCCCCCTTTTTTGGGTTTTTTTCCTCTATTCCCCTTTTTCTCTCCCTTTGGGAAACTCAACTATTAAATCCCAAACCCCAAAACCCACATGATCCCCTGGGTCCCAAAGGTTTCATCGAATCCTCGATGTCAGGAAATACTCAAAAGGGGAATGGGTCCGTCTTGCTGGATCTTTTCCCCCCCTCTCTCCTTTTTAGTGTTCCAACATTTGTTTCATAGGGGTTTTCCCGTACCCATCCATCATCTTGGCTCTCCATGTTTCGGGGCCCCCGGGGGTTCAGGTTTCCCAGTCAATCTCCTTGTGATTGAAATCACCCATAACTAGTAACTTTGCTCTTCTGGCCACCTCGGCTAGTGTGTCAACCATTGCTCTGTTGCTCTCATCGTCTTCTTCTCTTGGCCTCCTGCAGTTCTGTGGTGGGTTGTACATTACTGCAATTATCACCTTATGTAACTCAGACTGGATTGTTCCTACTAAGTAGTCCCTTTTGCCCGTGCCATCCATTCCTTCCATTTTCTCAAAACCCCACTGGTTTTTAATGAGCAGTGCAACTCCTCCTCCCTCTGTCTTTCCTGAGGATTTGATATCCGGATGGAAAGATTGCATCTGTTATTATTCTGGTGAGTTTTGTTTCTGTGAGTGCTATTATGTCTGGGGATGTCTCCTTGATTCTTTCATGCCACTCCTCACACTTATTTGTTATTCCATCTGCATTTGTATACCACACCTTCAACTTCTTTTCTAAGACTGTGGTCTGGGAGGTATATTGGGGTTGGGGAAGTGGGAGACCTGATAAGGAACTATGGGTGGTTGCTGTGGGGGTGGAGTTTATAATGCAGTGGGTGGGGGCATTGGATATGGCATGGGTGTTTTGGTTTAGAATGTTTGGTTGCACTGGGGTTGACCTGGTTGGGGGCTTCTATAGGAAGTTGAGGGAGGCTGTATTTGATCTTCTTTCTGGGTCTGGGATCTCCTGTCTGTCTCCTCCATCCCCTCTCTTTCCTCCTTTCGCCTTTGTACCATCTCTCTGTTTCTGCCTTTTTTCTCATGTTCTGTCGTGGTCGAGATACACCTTCCTGTATGCCGGCATGTCCCTTAATCTTGCTTTCTCCTGCAGGATCCTGGTCTGAGTCGATTCTGCTTTGAAAGTGGCTTTCACTGACCGGGTTCTTCTTGCAAACCCCCCTATTTTCTGAAAATTTTCCAGCTGGGTCATGTCATCTTCTCCTATTGCCTTTATGATGCTTTCAATTGCATTTTCCCCCTTGTTTTCTTGCTTCATATGTTTCCCCTTCAACTTCCTGGAGCCCATACACAAAGACTGACCTCTCCCTTTCATTCTCCCACTGCATATCCTTGTGTATCCACTCATTCAATTTAATTTCCTCCATTGTAGCTTTCCTTTCTTCAGTTTCACTATCTATTGTACTTGGGCTCAGTGGCCTGTCATTTTCCCTTCTCGGCTTTCCCTGGGCTCTGCTGTGGTCTGTTAGGGCCTCCACATATAGCTTAGCTCTTTCATTTACTACAGTTCCCTCTGATAGAGCTTCTACATGCAGTCTTGCTCCTTTCCCTACAGTCCCCTTATTTGTGACTGAGGTAGCAGTCTTTGATGTCATTCCCAAAGTGTTCTTTAGTTCTTCAGGCTGTTTCAGATTTTTCAGTTCCTCTTCTAATCTCTGTATCCTAGCCTCTGCTGCTATGACTTGCATCTCCTACTTCCTGCTTTCCATATCTATCCTCTCTTCCATTCTCATGCTAAGTTCTTCTAGTTTCTTTTCCCATTAATGTTCCCTTTTTGTGAGCTCTGCTACCCAATCTTCCTTTGCAGATTCATCCTCCTGTCCCTTGGTTTTCCTTCCTGCTCTCTGGCAACCCACTTCTTTTATTTTGATTGCCTCAGAATGGAAAACTTATGTAAATCTGTGTGTTAGGTTAGTAGTGTGTTTGTCAGAGTGTGGGGGGGAAGGTAGAGGAGGAACTGTGGACCGTGGCTATATGGGAGAGATGTTGGGGAGGGGGATTTAGGGGGGAATATGGGGATAGAGAAGTAGGGAGAAGCAAGGGGGTTAATGGGAGAGGGAGAGGGGGGACGGAGGGAGAGGTGGGGAGGAGGAGCGTGAATGAGAGAGGGGAGATCAAGGGAAGGAGTGAGAGGTTGGTGGGGGAGGGGGGAATGTATGTGTGAGTCTGTATATGTGTGTGTGTGTGTGTGTGTGTGTGTGTGTGTGTAATTATGTGTGGAATTATGTGTTGGCTTATTAAGTGTCTGAAAAGTAGGTGGAATTGTGTGTTGGAGTGTTATGTGGAGTCTCAGTGGTCCCTTGCCTGACCACAACCTCTTGTGACCTGACCCCCACCCTCCTGTGACTTGACCTGCACCTACTTACAATGTTGCCCTCTATGCTTGTCCTACCACCTAGGCTTATAGTAACTTACTCGCCTTGTTCCATAGATTACCAATTGCTATTCCTTATTGAGTACTTGAGTGCCTATTCTTTATCGTTCTAGGAGAGTTGGACCATTCACAATCAGCTTGGCGGTTAATTGGAACCTGAAACCCCACACCCAAACAACCATGCATAGGTGATTACAGTACTTGCAATGCAGCTGTAGTAGCCTGTAGATTGTCCAGCTCGATGTGACGTCCTGGCATAGATCCACCTCAATTTCTTCTCGTTATATAATGTACCCTATTCACTGTATTTCTTTCACTGGTCACAATTATTTCACTTTGTTAACTTTCTTGGGTGACACGTGGCACCGTCGCCTGAGCACTCACACTAGCCTGCCCGCTCTGACTGCGCCACCACGTTTTACTTTCTAGATCACTTACAAAATTGTGGTTCTCCCCACACTTATGTGGCTCAGGCAGATTGTAAATCACTTCAAGGAATTGTTCGCTACCTTGACACACTTAACAACTCTTGCAGAACACTTGGGTAACCCTCAAAAACACTTATATTCGAGGATCACGGAAGGCGTGACTCACGCACGCTGTGTCCCTGCTGTGTTAGTGGACTGGTGTGGGTCGCATCCTGGGACAAAACTGACCTAATTTGCCCTAAATGCTCAGCATAACAAGCGGCTTTCTATATAGTAGTATGTCATTGATGTCAACCAGGCCTGTATACCTTGTACATGTACTTGTAAAAATAAAGATATTACTATTATTATATTACAATATTACTAACACACATAAGCCCTGACTCAAATTATCCCTGATTCACACTATCCTTTGGTAACTCCACATTTAGAGTGACCAAGGTCCGAGGACCGATAATTTTCCAGTAAACTTATCCTAGTTATTGCATTTCGTGTCTTTCTCCCACTGCTTGCCTGTGTTATATATCTTTATATTAACACTGTCCTGACTCCTGATCCACACTTTCGTATATTTACACTTATGAACCCATTAAACCATACCCCGGCCGGGATTGAACCCGCGATCATAGAGTCTCAAAACTCCAGCCCGTCGCGTTAGCTACTAGACCAGCTAGCCACAATAAGATTCATCCAACTAGGTATATTTCTACACCATAGGAAGGTTAGCACAGGCACCACTGTGACCACAAATGCAAGTTTTTACAGACGAATCTCCAGCTAGCGTGGCCGTGACGAACTCTAGCTCAAGTCCCTTCACTGCCGTCAACATGACGGCTAACGTCGCTAACGCGACGGGCTGGAGTTTTGAGACTCTATGACCGCGGGTTCAATCCCGGCCGGGGGTATGGTTTGTTTGCAATCGTGTCATTACGATTTCTTGAGTCATTATGAACCCATTCCTTGGGGACTGCCGCACGTCACTTGTTATATCTCTGCCCTCTGCACATAGTGATAACCTTTAGTGATGGACTTGTTCAGCTATCCTGGGCCAGCATGAGTCATGTTGGGACGCTATGACTCGTTCGACGTCTCGCTCAGTCAAATCTTCAATGCCCTTTTTTTTCGTTGTACTTCCTGACATGCTTGCTCGACGGATATCGCCTTCTGAAAGTCCAAAAGTTTGTCTCTTTTCTGTTTATCAGTTAGACCAACTACAAGCCTCGCTTCACATTGGTAAGAACCATCTTATGATATCTGCAGACATTTGGGGTCATCTCTTCGACTCCTTGCAACACACTTTCCCTGACCAACACTTTGCCTTACTATCACTATCCTTGACCATCACTATCCCTGATCAACAGTATCCCAAACCCACACTATCACCGGCCCATACCATTCCTGTCTCACACTATTCTTGAAGCACATTATCCCAGGGTCATAGTATGATTAATCCATATCTACGTCCTACATTTTCTCACACCCACACTATCCCTGCCCACGCAATCCCTGACTCACACTCTCCCTGACCCTGAATATAGCAAATAATATTGTTGCAGTAATAACACCAGGAGGCAGCTCTGATGAAAACTCACACTCACACGAGCTTTTAAATCTCTGCACAAAATTCAGTTTAAACCAGCAAATAATAGAGCCTACTAGACTGGAGAATACACTAGACCTCATCTTCACTAACAATGATGATCTGATAAGAAATGTCACCATATCAAAAACAATATACTCAGATCACAACATAATTGAGGTTCAGACATGTATGCGTGGAGCCCCAGACCGACAAAATGAGACTAGTCACGAGGGAGCATTCACCAAATTCAACTTTAATAACAAAAACATAAAGTGGGACCAAGTAAACCAAGTCCTAACCGATATAAGCTGGGAAGATATACTAAGCAACACAGACCCCAACTTATGCCTAGAACAGATTAACTCGGTGGCACTCGATGTATGCACAAGGCTTATTCCTCTAAGAAAAAGGAGGAGTAGATGTAAAATAGAAAGAGACAGGCGCACCCTTTACAGGCGACGGAAAAGAATAACAGAGCGGCTAAAAGAGGTCAATATATCTGAAATGCGTAGGGAGACACTGGTCAGAGAAATAGCAAGCATCGAACTTAAGCTAAAAGAATCCTTTAGGAGTCAGGAATCGCGGGAAGAACTAAAAGCCATAAATGAAATCGAAAGAAACCCAAAGTATTTCTTCTCCTATGCCAAATCAAAATCGAGAACAACGTCCAGTATTGGGCCCCTACTTAAACAAGATGGGTCCTACACAGATGACAGCAAGGAAATGAGTGAGCTACTCAAGTCCCAATATGACTCAGTTTTTAGCAAGCCGCTAACCAGACTGAGAGTCGAAGATCAAAATGAATTTTTTATGAGAGAGCCACAAAATTTGATCAACACAAGCCTATCTGATGTTATCCTGACGCCAAATGACTTCGAACAGGCGATAAATGACATGCCCATGCACTCTGCCCCAGGGCCAGACTCATGGAACTCTGTGTTCATCAAGAACTGCAAGAAGCCCCTATCACGAGCCTTTTCCATCCTATGGAGAGGGAGCATGGACACGGGGGTCGTCCCTCAGTTACTAAAAACAACAGATATAGCCCCACTCCACAAAGGGGGCAGTAAAGCAACAGCAAAGAACTACAGACCAATAGCACTAACATCCCATATCATAAAAATCTTTGAAAGGGTCCTAAGAAGCAAGATCACCACCCATCTAGAAACCCATCAGTTACACAACCCAGGGCAACATGGGTTTAGAACAGGTCGCTCCTGTCTGTCTCAACTATTGGATCACTACGACAAGGTCCTAAATGCACTAGAAGACAAAAAGAATGCAGATGTAATATATACCGACTTTGCAAAAGCCTTCGACAAGTGTGACCATGGCGTAATAGCGCACAAAATGCGTGCTAAAGGAATAACAGGAAAAGTCGGTCGATGGATCTATAATTTCCTCACTAACAGAACACAGAGAGTAGTCGTCAACAGAGTAAAGTCCGAGGCAGCTACGGTGAAAAGCTCTTTTCCACAAGGCACAGTACTAGCTCCCATCTTGTTCTTCATCCTCATATCCGACATAGACAAGGATGTCAGCCACAGCACCGTGTCTTCCTTTGCAGATGACACCCGAATCTGCATGACAGTGTCTTCCATTGCAGACACTGCAAGGCTCCAGGCGGACATCAACCAAATCTTTCAGTGGGCTGCAGAAAACAATATGAAGTTCAACGATGAGAAATTTCAATTACTCAGATATGGTAAACATGAGGAAATTAAATCTTCATCAGAGTACAAAACAAATTCTGGCCACAAAATAGAGCGAAACACCAACGTCAAAGACCTGGGAGTGATTATGTCGGAGGATCTCACCTTCAAGGACCATAACATTGTATCAATTGCATCTGCTAGAAAAATGACAGGATGGATAATGAGAACCTTCAAAACTAGGGAGGCCAAGCCCATGATGACACTCTTCAGGTCACTTGTTCTATCTAGGCTGGAATATTGCTGCACACTAACAGCACCTTTCAAGGCAGGTGAAATTGCCGACCTAGAAAATGTACAGAGAACTTTCACGGCGCGCATAACGGAGATAAAACACCTCAATTACTGGGAGCGCTTGAGGTTTCTAAACCTGTATTCCCTGGAACGCAGGAGGGAGAGATACATGATTATATACACCTGGAAAATCCTAGAGGGACTAGTACCGAACTTGCACACGAAAATCACTCACTACGAAAGCAAAAGACTTGGCAGACGATGCAACATCCCCCCAATGAAAAGCAGGGGTGTCACTAGCACGTTAAGAGACCATACAATAAGTGTCAGGGGCCCGAGACTGTTGAACTGCCTCCCAGCATACATAAGGGGGATTACCAACAGACCCCTGGCAGTCTTCAAGCTGGCACTGGACAAGCACCTAAAGTCAGTTCCTGATCAGCCGGGCTGTGGCTCGTACGTTGGTTTGCGTGCAGCCAGCAGCAACAGCCTGGTTGATCAGGCGCTGATCCACCAGGAGGCCTGGTCACAGACCGGGCCGCGGGGGCGTTGACCCCCGAAACTCTCTCCAGGTAAACTCCAGGTAAACTCCAGGTAATCCCTGGAACATAATATCACTGGGATACACAATTTATTTCCCACATTATCCGTGACCCAAACTAAGTAAAACTTACAATATCTCTGGCGTTTATTTTCAAAAAACAGAATGAACACAATGTAATTACCAAGAATTTTCTACCTAGCAGGAACGCTTAGTGATTGACATCAGTTATTAAAGTGTAAATATACTGAGAGGCTTTCCAGCCAATTTTGGTTCATTACTTGCCGCGATGTTCACTTGTTCTTAAGGTCTTCACTGTAGCGAATATTTGGAACCCAGACTTGTTGATATTGGTAATGTTTCACTTCTACCGTTATTTATCGCCTGAGACTGTGACTGGACCATACTGTCCCTAGGCCACATCATTCCTGGGTCATACTATGCCTGGGAACCATTATCCTTGAACCATACTATCAGTGGTCCATGCTTTTCCAGGCCACACTTTCCCTAACCAACATTACCCCTGATTCACACTGTCATTGACCCACTTAACACACATTTTCCCTGACCAACAGTATCCGTGAGAACACTATTCCTGACTCACAATGTGATTGGTTCATACGCTCCCTGACTTACTCTCTCACTGATCCACACTATCCCTGATCCACTTTATCCCCGATAAACACCATCGCTGATTTACACTATACCTGGGACACATTTTTCCTGTCCACTGATGCTGATCCGCGTTATATTTGACTCACAATACCGACAAGTTGATCTTATTTCTCAAACGTTTCGCTTACACAGTAGACTTCTTCAGTCGAGTGCAGAGGAGGCAGCAGAAAAATTAGACATGTACAGACAATGTAATCAGTCCATCACTCTTTAAGACGTAGTTTTAAGGTGGTCAGTCCCTCAGCTGGGAGAAGAGTTCTGCTCCATAGTCTGGAACAGTGTGAAGGTGACACTGGAGACATTGTTAACGGTGAGACGTAGCCCACTAGTAGAAGAATATAATCAGTGAGAGGGCAGGTCCCTCTCAAATCCGTCACCTCTCACTTGTAACTAATGGTCAGGCAAAAATTTTATCAAAGATGTTTTCTGTACCAAAATACCGTTGTGTTGCAGTGTTTGCTGACTCCTCTTTACCCGACTGAAGCCTACTGTGTAAGCGAAACGTTTCGGAACAAAGATACCCAACTGCAGAACATGTCTTATCTGTCAGACACTGCAACACAGCGGGATCTTGGTACAGAAAATATCTTCGATAACTTGTGGATCTGAGTTACCTGACCTCTCACTGATTACATTCTTTCTTCTAGTGGGCTGCGTCTCACCTTTGACACTATTATAAGTCTCCACACTGTCGCTTCAGCTTCACATTGTTCCAGACTATGGAGCAGAACTCTTCTCCAGGCTGAGGGACTGACCTCAAAACTACGTCTTAAAGGGTGAAGCACTGATTACATAGTCTTTACATCTCTATTGCTCCTGCTGATTCCTCTGCACTCGACTGAAGAAGCCGCCTGTGTAGGTGAGACGTTTCGGAATAAAGATACCTAGCTGTTGCACACGTGCTACATTTATCGTCCCTGACTTATACTGTTCTTAAAACACACAATCCCTAACCCACTTCCACTCTTCTAAACACTCCCTGTCCCACATTAGCCCTTACACTACTACTGACCCGTATTATCCCTGACCCGTATTATCCCTGACCCATATTATCCCTGACCCATATTATCCCTGACCCATATTATCCCTGACCCATATTATGCCTGACTCGTATTATCCCAGACCCACACTAGACCCATATTATCCCTGACCCATATTGTCCCTGACCCATTTTGTCCCTGACCCATATTATCCCTGACCCATATTATCCCTGACCCATATTATCCCTGACCCATATTATCCCTGACCCATATTGTCCCTGACCCATTTTGTCCCTGACCCATATTATCCCTGACCCATATTATCCCTGACCCATATTATCCCTGACCCATATTATCCCTGACCCATATTATCCCTGACCCATATTATCCCTGACTCGTATTATCCCAGACCCACACTAGACCCATATTATCCCTGACCCATATTGTCCCTGACCCATTTTGTCCCTGACCCATATTATCCCTGACCCATATTATCCCTGACCCATATTATCCCTGACCCATATTATCCCTGACCCATATTATCCCTGACTCGTATTATCCCAGACCCACACTAGACCCATATTATCCCTGACCCATATTGTCCCTGACCCATATTATCCCTGACCCATATTGTCCCTGACTCGTATTATCCCAGACCCACACTAGACCCATATTATCCCTGACCCATATTATCCCTGACCCATATTATCCCTGACCCATATTATCCCTGACCCATATTATCCCTGACCCATATTATCCCTGACCCATATTATCCCTGACTCGTACTATCCCAGACCCACACTAGACCCATATTATCCCTTACCCATATTGTCCCTGACCCATATTATCCCTGACCCATATTGTCCCTGACTCGTATTATCCCAGACCCACACTAGACCCATATTATCCCTGACCCATATTATCCCTGACCCATATTATCCCTGACCCATATTATCCCTGACCCATATTATCCCTGACCCATATTATCCCTGACCCATATTATCCCTGACTCGTATTATCCCAGACCCACACTAGACCCATATTATCCCTGACCCATATTATCCCTGACCCATATTATCCCTGACCCATATTATCCCTGACCCATATTATCCCTGACCCATATTATCCCTGACCCATATTATCCCTGACCCATATTATCCCTGACGCCCGGACACTAATTTTTGAGCTGAGGCGTTATTAACCGGTACCGGATATAATTATTCCCCACGCGTATCCTCATTACTTTACGGAAAACCCTGATAAATATTATCCTCCAAACCATTATTTCCGATGCACATTATCTTGATCCACACCTTTGGGGGTGTATCTAGTTGAGAAAAGGGGGGGTCAGAAGGGAGTTTGGGGGTGGGTTTGGAAGGGTTCCCACCATCCCGATCCCACACCCTAACCCCCTACTATCCTTATCCCCACTTCCCTAACCATTATCCGTCCCCCTCTCCCCAACTTGCACTCCAAACAGCTCCCAGAAAACACTTTCTCAGATTCACGCATTCCTGATCGACATAATCCTGGTCACATCCGCCCCACTGTCCATGACTCCCCTGTCCAGCCACACTGTCCATGACCACACTGTCCCCCGCTACACTGTCCAACTCAACCGTCCAACTCACACTGCCCCTGACTCCACGTCCATGACTCCCCTGTCCATGACTCACACGCCAGCTACACTGTCCCTGACCACCTGTCCTGACTACCTGTCCATGCCCCCACACTGTCCGACTCACACTGTCCCTGACTCACACTGTCCATGACTCACACTGTCACAGGCAAATCCTGTTCACAAACCTTCTGGAGTTTACGATAAAAATACAGAAGTAAGACAAGAGAGAGAGGGTGGGTTGATTGCATCTTCTTGGACTGCAAGAAGGCCTTTGAAACAGTTCCTCACAAGAGATTAGTGCAGAAGCTAGAGCATCAGGCGCATATAACAGGAAGAGCACTGCAATGGATCAGAGAATACCTGACAGGAGGCAACAACGAGTCATGGTACGTAATGATGTATCACAGTGGCACCTGTGACGAGCGGGGTCCACAGGGTCGGTCCTAGGACCAGTGCTATTTTTGGTATATGTGAACGACATGATGGAAGGGTTAGACTCAGAAGTGTCCTTGTTTGCAGATGATGGAAAGTTAATGAGGAGAATTAAATCTGATGAGGACAGGCAGGACTTCAAAGAGACCTGGACAGACTGGACACCTGGTCCAGCAAATGGCTTCTCGAATTTAATCCTGCCCAATGCAAAGTCATGAAGATAGGGGAAGGGCACAGAAGACCACAGACCGAGTATAGGCTAGGTGGCCAAAGACTGCAAACCTCACTCAAGGAGAAAGATCTTGGGGTGAGTATAACACTGAGCATGTCTCCGGAAGCACACATCAATCAGATAACTGCTGCAGCATATGGGCGCCTGAAACCTGAGAACAGCATTCCGACACTTAGTAAGGAATCATTCAAGACACTGTACACCGTGTATGTCAGGCCCATACTGGAGTATGCAGCACCTGTTTGGAACCCGCACTTGATAAAGCACGTCAAGAAACTAGAGAAGTACAAAGGTTTGCAACAAGGTTAGTTCCAGAGCTAAGGGGAATGTCCTATGAATAAAGATTATGGGAAATCGGCCTGACGACACTGGAGGACAGGAACACTAATGCTGACTCGCACTCTACAGAGGATAGTCATTACAAACACTCAATCTGACTAACACAGTTCCTAAAAAAACACTATCAGTGGCACACACTATCCCATACATTAATCCCTTGGGCCTTACCAGCGGTGTAGGCAGCGGCGAAGAGATCAGGGTAGACGGGACTCCAGCAGATGTCAGCGACGATCAGGAAGCGAGACTTGTCGTGGTGGAACTTCCAGAGCGGCAAGAGCGACCCTTCCAGCGGCCGGAACTCATCTCCCCCGTCCTCCCAGTACCGGAAGTCTGGAAGGTAAATACCTACCAGTACCGGACGTCTAAAAGACAAACACCGCTCAGTACCTGAAGTTTGGAAGCTTACTACCCTAGTAGTACCTGAAGTTTGAAGGTGGACCACTTTCTAGTACCCAAAGTCTGGACAACAAAAATATCCCAGTCTCCGAAGTCTAGAAGAATAACACTTCTCATATTTGAAGTCTGGAAGAGAAATACCTCCCAGTAACTGAAGTCTGGAAGACAAGCACTTTCCACTAACTAAAGTCTAGACGGCTAAAACGTCCAGTCTTGTAAGTGTGGAACACACTCAGCACTACTAGTACTAGAAGTGTGGAACACAGTAGTACTAGAAGTGAGAAACACGCACAGTACTACTAGTACTAGAAGTGTGGAACACACTCATCACTACTAGTACTAGAAGTGTGGAACACACGCAGTACTACTAGTACTAGAAGTGTGGAACACATGCAGTACTACTAGTACTAGAAGTGTGGAACACACGCAGTACTACTAGTACTAGAAGTGTGGAACGCACTCATCACTACTAGTACTAGAAGTGTGGAACACACGCAGTACTACTAGTACTAGAAGTGTGGAACACATGCAGTACTACTAGTACTAGAAGTGTGGAACACATGCAGTACTACTAGTACTAGAAGTGTGGAGCACACGCAGTACTACTAGTACTAGAAGTGTGGAACACATGCAGTACTACTAGTACTAGAAGTGTGGAACACATGCAGTACTACTAGCACTAGAAGTGTGGAACACACGCAGTACTACTAGTACTAGAAGTGTGGAACACATGCAGTACTACTAGCACTAGAAGTGTGGAACACATGCAGTACTACTAGTACTAGAAGTGTGGAACACATGCAGTACTACTAGCACTAGAAGTGTGGAACACACGCAGTACTACTAGCACTAGAAGTGTAGAACACACGCAGTACTACTAGTACTAGAAGTGTGGAACACATGCAGTACTACTAGTACTAGAAGTGTGGAACACATGCAGTACTACTAGCACTAGAAGTGTGGAACACAGTATTACTAGAAGTGTGGAACACGCGCAGTACTACTAGTACTAGAAGTGTGGAACACGCGCAGTACTACTAGTACTAGAAGTGTGGAACACAGTATTACTAGAAGTGTGGAACACGCACAGTACTACTAGTACTAGAAGTGTGGAACACGCGCAGTACTACTAGTACTAGAAGTGTGGAACACGCGCAGTACTACTAGTACTAGAAGTGTGGAACACGCGCAGTACTACTAGTACTAGAAGTGTGGAACACGCGCAGTACTACTAGTACTAGAAGTGTGGCACACAGTTACTAGCAGTACTATAAGTTTGGCACACAGTTATTAGCAGTACTAGAAGTGTGGCACACAGTTATTAGCAGTACTAGAAGTGTGGCACACAGTTACTAGCAGTACTAGAAGTGTGGCACACAGTTACTAGCAGTACTATAAGTTTGGCACACAGTTATTAGCAGTACTAGAAGTGTGGCACACAGTTACTAGCAGTGCTAGAAGTGTGGCACACAGTTACTAGCAGTACTAGAAGTGTGGTACACAGTTGCTAGCAGTACTAGAAGTGTGGCACAGTTACTAGCAGTACTAGAAGTGTGGCACACAGTTACTAGCAGCACTAGAAGTGTGGCACACAGTTACTAGCAGTACTAGAAGTGTGGCACACAGTTACTAGCAGTACTAGAAGTGTGGCACGCAGTTACTAGCAATACTAGAAGTGTGACACACAGTTACTAGCAGTACTAGAAGTGTGGCACAGTTACTAGCAGTACTAGAAGTGTGGCACACAGTTACTAGCAGTACTAGAAGTGTGGCACACAGTTACTAGCAGTACTAGAAATGTGGCACACAGTTCCTGGCAGTACTAGAAGTGTGGCACACAGTTACTAGCAGTACTAGAAGTGTGGCACACAGTTACTAGCAGTACTAGAAGTGTGGCACGCAGTTACTAGCAATACCAGAAGTGTGGCACACAGTAACTAGCAGTACTAGAAGTGTGGCACACAGTAACTAGCAGTACTAGAGGAGTGGAACACAGTAATTACCAGTACTAGAATGGTGCACACATTGTTACCAACTTTACTCACCAACTCTTCAAGAAGAATGGGTTCACGCTTTTCATTTGCTCTTGGTCAAAAGAATTAATGTAATTACTGGCCATATTGCACAAGTGCATGTTCCCTGTAAATCTGGTGGCCTCCCCAGAGAATTACATTAACGCTCACCTTGTGAAATATCGTCGTAGATATTTTGGTTGATCATCCTCTCGACGTGTGTAGCTGCTAGGTGGAGTCCTGGTAGGTTGAGGGACACTTTACCAAACTCCTCATGTGGCTGTGGTTCTACAACTAGTATCGGGTCCAGTGTCTTTAGAAGCAAGAATATAAACATTAGTTAACGCAGTTGTGAGGCTTGTTAATATGGGGTGTGACAGTAATACTTGGTGTGTGTGTGTGTCTGTGTGTGAGATAGAGAGGTGAGTAGGTTTGTTGCTTTGTTCACTACGCCAGTGAACAAGTGGCGTAGTGGAATTCAAACCCAAGCCTTGCTGGGGTTGAATTCCAATAACCACTTGTTAGATCAATCATGCAGCATGACATACGTTGTATTTAGGGCCATGAATGGCTCTCAGTTAAGATCTACTGAAAGCTTGAATCTGATTTGCCAAAACATCTTTCGCTGCAGAAGTTATTCATTTTTTCAGTTCTCTGCTGCCTTCTTTGTGCAGAGGACTTATGCATGCAGTTCTTAAGGCTCTAATATTTCACCAAACTCTAAGCTCTTTCTCTATAGAATACCAAGTGCTCGTGATAGTGGCATTTTCCACTCCTTTATAAATAATGAATTCAGTGAATGTAGCCCAGGTGATGTGGAAATTCCACATATTTCTTTTTCGAATTCAGTGGGATTCGTGCGCCTGTCAGATATATAATTAATAGACGTAATAAAATAATGTTCTGTATTCTGCTTTCGTTTAGTGAATACTGAACGTTGATTTATAATGGTCTCTGAACCTTACGATTTTTACTTCGGTTTTGTCAGTCTATGAACCTTCTGTGAGTTACTGGGTCAGTGTATGAACCTTCTGTGAGTTACTGGGTCAGTGTATGAACCTTCTGTGAGTTACTGGGTCAGTGTATGAACCTTCTGTGAGTTACTGGGTCAGTGTATGAACCTTCTGTGAGTTACTGGGTCAGTGTATGAACCTTCTGTGAGTTACTGGGTCAGTGTATGAACCTTCTGTGAGTTACTGGGTCAGTCTATGAACCTTCTGTGATTTACTGGGTCAGTCTATGAACCTTCTGTGAGTTACTGGGTCAGTCTATGAACCTTCTGTGATTTACTGGGTCAGTGTATGAACCTTCTGTGAGTTACTGGGTCAGTCTATGAACCTTCTGTGATTTACTGGGTCAGTCTATGAACCTTCTGTGATTTACTGGGTCAATCTATGAACCTTATGTGATTTACTGGGTCAGTGTATGAACCTCCTGTGATTTACTGGGCCAGTTCGACTTGTGGTTCTTGTCTTGGATTTTTGCGTTTTGTGTAGATTTTTTTTTCCAATATCGTTGATGGCGTTTTGTTTCGTTTGTGATTCTTCTGTCTGGTATAAATAGTTAAATTTGTATCTCTCTGTCACCCCATCATCACAGCCTGGCGTGTGTGACGTCCTCAATGTTTGAACTACTCAAGGTGAATACAAGGTCCAATCTTGCTGGTTCATCCTCACCTTTCTGATAGTGTCAGTCTGTCTGCGTTCATGCATTTGTAAAATTACCAGACGATGTCTTAATGTTTAATATTCCGTGAGGTTGGTGTGATAATTTCTGCTGATATTTTTATGGTTGGCACTCATGTGTCTGGTGTCTAGTTCTGTATATCTCATATCATTTTGATCAGCCTTTATTTGATCATATAATTGAGAGAGTTGATATATAAACATTAAGGAGGATGGATGAGCTGGGGCGCCATTGATCACTCGTCAACATGACTTCTTAGTTGGGAATTTTTGATCATATTAAGTGTTGTATTAATGTTGGTAGAATTACATACTATGTTAAGTAAAAGGACACAAGTGCAACTAATTTGACACTTTATTGTGACAACGTTTCGCTCTCCAGGAGTTTTGTCACTATATATAAATGCGTGATGACTAGTGTCCCTGTTAACTGAAGGTAGGTATTCAATGTCCCACAAACTAGAAGCAGTTTGAAAACCTGCTGTCATTTTTGAATTTAGTATCACCAGAATACCCTAATTATGTTCAAATATCTTTGGCAACGATTTTTGTTGTTACTGACCAGTGATTGGAGGATGTTGAGCCTATGTTAACAATTTAGTGGGTATTACTGACTGACTGGAGGAGCAAACAGACAAATTGATGTGCCACAGTTGGGTATATTTATTGTTGATACATTTTGCATACACAATAGGCCATTCAGTCAGATGCAGACGAGAATAAATATGTAGATAACAACAGCAGTGGCGAGGTAAAGATAATGTGATCAGTCCATTAGCCTTCAAGAACTTCGTGAGGTGGTCAGTCCCTCAGCCCGGAGAGGAGAGTTCATCTCCATCCTCTGGAACAATGTGAAGCTGAAGAATGAGAATGGAGTCTATATGTTACCGAAGATAAGGAAGGACTCCAAGACACTGCAGGAGGCGGAGACTTTCCTTCTCACCCTCGGCAATATATAGACTCCATTCTCATGCTTCAACTTTGCATTGTTCCAGACTATGGAGCTGAACTCTTCTCCAGGCTGAGGGACTGACCACCTCAAGAACTCCTTCAAGGATGATGGACTGATCCCACCATATTTACCTCGCCACTGCTGCTGCTGTCTCCATACTAACATTTTCTGTATTACACTGAAGAAAGCTACAGTGTAAGCTAAACGTTTCAACATGTTTAATACCCTAAAATATACTTTTCATTGATGAACTTCACTAAATCCAAATCTGAGAAACCATTAATAGTTCATAAATAACAAAAAAAGCGCAATACCGTAACTGGAACGACACACTAACCCGCACATAGAAGAGAGGAGCTTACGACGACGTGTCGGTCCGACTTGGACCATTTACAAAGTCACACTGACTTTGTAAATGGTCCAAGCTGGACCAAAACGTCGTCGTAAGCTCCTCTCTTGTATGTGCGGGTTATTTGTGTACCATTAATAGTTTTTTTCGGTATCTAATTGAACAGTTCCATTGCAACCCTATTTCTTTACTATCCAGAAATTTAAACTCACATGATCAGCTAGTTGTCAGGAACGCTTGAGGAGAACAGAGGCTGTTATTTCCAGCTCCTGTTCTCATGCCACTTGGTAACACAAAATAGTTTACTTTCAGGTGGATGCTGGTGAGTGAGCAGCTAGTGCAGTGCTATTGCAAACTGCAGGAGATACTGTATATCAGATGTTTGTCTTCTCGGTAATACTGGTAAAGCACCATCAATCATTCACTTTAATCTAGATAGAGGCATTGATTCTTATTAGCACTGGAGAGCTTCCAAATCTACCTCTCGTCCTTCGTTCATCACTACTGGTCAAGACCTCCCCTTAAGGAAGGCTCCTTGACGCTGGTGAGGGGCTCTTGATCTAGGGAATTGGATCTGTGCTCCAGTTCCCTGAATTAAGCCTGAATGCCTTCCATCCCCCCATAGGCGCTGTATAATCCTACGGGTTTAGTGCTTCCCCCTTGATTATAATAATAATAATACTGGTCAAGAATGACAACACTACCGACCTTTGTTAACAGTATACAGACCGAGAAAGTTCAGTTGATGTATTGAGTGTCGCTTCTACAGCCATTTAAGGATTAAGACGACGAGAGCTG
Source organism: Cherax quadricarinatus (assembly GCF_038502225.1). Lineage (NCBI taxonomy): Eukaryota > Metazoa > Arthropoda > Malacostraca > Decapoda > Parastacidae > Cherax > Cherax quadricarinatus. Next base: position 33,020 of record NW_027195282.1, read on the forward strand.
TCGTGAGATGGGAAGGAAGAAGGATAAGGAAGGATGGAAATAACTGGAAAAGGATGGGAAAGAGAGGAAGAGGAGGAATCAAGGCAAGTGGCCCAACCATATGATAACACAATTATAAATATTTTGTGGGGAACGATGCCGTTGATTTCTTCCTAAGATTAATTGAAGAACATTTTTATTACTATATTATGTATTGGGAAAACTGTAATCAAGTTCCTTTTCCTTATCTTGCTTTTGTCATCTGTGTCTAAGACTTCGTTAGCTCGGTAGAGCTGTCTCACCTTATAATGTTTTTAAGAGAGAATGAGCTTTGACACTGTGCTATTTTTATCATCTTCAATTGAGCACTTTGAGCAGTGGCGGGTAAGGGCTATGAAGGCGGCCTTATTATCTTTTATATTTTTTTCTATGACATTATGCTCTAAAGATGACCGATGGCGCTGTGGAACCCTAAATCTGTAATGGTGCTTGTGGGGTTCCCCAGAATGGTGCGTCCACCGAGGGTGTCATTATTCGTGGTGCGCTGTGTACTGTTGCGCCACAGATTTGTTTGAAGAGTGATGTTAAACTTATATAACAAAAAAAGGCACAATACCGTGACTGGAACGATACACAAATAACCCGCACATAAAAGAGTGTGACTTTGTAAATGGTCCTAGTCAGACCGAAACGTCGTCTTAAGCTCCTCTGTTCTATGTTCGGGTTATTTGTTAAGCTTACTTGATTACCTAGCTTGTGGTAATTATTTCTGGCACTCTAGTTAACAGCTGGCTCATATCCTATTATGACCACTAGATCTTTGGCATAGTTGTGTCTTCAGTGTATTGTAACGTGTTCATTTGTCAACAATGTACATAGAGGTGGTGAAAGGGGATGTATTTGTAAATCACACATTAATTTCTGTGTCTGATTTCTGTCCTTTGAGTGACCCCCTTGACACTTAATTGGCCATTGCAAATAGGAAAATCCAGAACTGCAGGACCTGCAAGAGAAGTGCTGTACTGGCATTATCGAATAAGTCCCAGCACTGAATGACCCAGGACGTGCAGTTCCAGCACTAAGCAACCCAGGATGTATAGTCCCAGCAGAAAGTTACCCAGGATGTATAGTCCCAGCAGAAAGTTACCCAGGATGTATAGTCCCAGCAGAAAGTTACCCAGGATGTATAGTCCCAGCAGAAAGTTACCCAGGATGTATAGTCCCAGTAGAAAGTTACCCAGGATGTATAGTCCCAGCAGAAAGTTACCCAGGATGTATAGTCCCAGTAGAAAGTTACCCAGGATGTATAGTCCCAGCAGAAAGTTACCCAGGATGTATAGTCCCAGCAGAAAGTTACCCAGGAGTAACTCAAGATACATGCATGAAATGTCACACTGACCAATATATGAAAAATAGGGTCAATATAATCTTAATATGCGGGAGAAAGAAAATTTGCTTTAGACAAAATTCCATGAATGAAGTATACGAGACTTGACTGATCGTTGAAGAGGCCACACAGACCTACTTGAGTCCAACTGAGCTTCAAATAGGCCAGTTGGACATCCATAAGTCCTAGTAAGCAACCATGAGTTCAGTTGGGCATCCATACATTAATTTTGTCGTGCCTGAGACCAAAAGAGTGTCCCTGACTCCTGTTAAGCCTTATTAACCCCCACTGGGGGTTTATTAGCTTAACTGAGCTGCGTTCAATTATGAGTGTTCAATAGTTCTATAAATCTAAGGGTCAATAAGTTTAAATGAGCATCCTAGAGCACAAATCTAATTAAGAGCTCCAGAGCTCATTTGAGTTTCATAAGTTTAATTTAGCTTTGAAGAACTTAACTGGGTCGTCCAAAGGCCGAATTAAGTGTTAAACAGACCTTTTAGACATCCAAGGATTCAGAAGCTCAAGGTGAGCATCCTGGAGCTTAAATGGTAGTCGATATATGCATTCAAGACACTACTATGGTATCCATAAATCTTATTTTTTTCAGCATTTAACAGCCCAAGTGGTCATCCATGTGACGGTTTAGGGTCTTATTCAGAGTGTACATTTGTGTGCCCAGCTGGGTGTACAAAAGACTAATTGCACATCCTTGATGCTACCTTGATGTTTATTAGGATAATTGGCACCCATGATTACAGCTGACTGTCCGCGAAAGTAACTGAACGTTTGGGAGTTAAGCTGAGAGCTCTTGTGAATAACTGAACGTCATTGAAGCCAGTTATACTTCCATGGGCTCATTTGAGAATGAATGAGACCTACCAAGCTTTTCTCTAAACAAGTGAGCTTTCACAACACCAGTTAGAGTATTCGAGTCCAATCAAGTGTCACTTAGGCATTCATAAATCCAGATGGGACTCGTGGGCTGCAATTTAGAATTTAGACTCCAACTGAGAGTCCAGGAGTACGATTGTAAATGTGTTCCATTGAGGTTCCTTGGGTCCAACTTGACTTATATTGGTACACTTTGAAGAAAATAAGTTCTATCGATAGCAAAGAAACCCCTTGGGTATAAAGGAGTGAAATAGGGATCCATGGGACCAACTGAGTGTCCTTGAGTTCTTTCGTGAGTCCATGATTCCACTTGGGTTTTCATGAGTCCAACTGGAAGTATAGAAAACTAATTTGGAAAAAATTGTCATCCGAACGTTCTGTAAGAACACCTTTGTCATACATTTGTCTCGGTATACTTACTTTGGGCGAGAGACCCAACGTGGCACTTTGGGTACCACAGACTCGCGGGCATCTCTTTGCTGGCAATAAGGAATATGCACTTACCACGCTACTCAACCCACAAATCATTATAAATGAAATTAATTCGAAAAGAATTGTTATTTTATTGTTTTTAATAATTAATATTAGACTGCTTAGGAAACATAATAATCATACCGGATACTGTGTAATATTTATTTTAGAAAATAGCTTTTAACATACTCTTCTGAAAGTGGACAAATCTCTTCGTAATAACGATAGCCAGTGTAGTTTTATATCCTCAGAAACAGTGATGGATAAACACACACACACACACACACACACACACACACACACACACACACACACACACACACACACACAAGGTAACAGAAGTAAGACAAGAGAGAGAGGGGTTACCTGGTTACCTGGAGGTTATTCTGGGATCAACGCCCCGCGGCTCGGTCCATGACCAGGCCTCCGTGGTTGATTACATTTTCCTGGACTGCAGGAAGGCCTTTGACACAGTTCCTCACAAGAGGTTAGTGCAGAAGCTGGAGGATCAGGCGCATATAACAGGGAGGGCACTGCAATGGATCAGGAATACCTGACAGGGAGGCAACAACGAGTCATGGTACGTGAAAGAGGTACCACAGTGGAGTGCCTGTGACGAGTGGGTCCCACAGGGTCATTTCTAGGTCCAGTGCATTTTTGATATATGCGAACGACATGATGGAAGGAATAGACTCTGAAGTGTCCCTATTCGCAGATGATGTGAAGCTGATGAGAAGAATTAAATCGGATGAGGATGAGGCAGGACTGCAAAGAGACCTGGACAGGCTGGACATTTGGTCCAGAACTGGCTTTCGAATTCAACCCTGCCAAATGCAAAGTCATGAAGATTGGGAGGGGCAAAGAAGACTGCAGACAGAGTATAGGCTAGGTGGACAAAGACTACAGACCTCACTCAGGGAGAAAGATCTTGGGGTGACCAAACACCGAGCATGTTTCCAGGGCCACATAAACCAAAAAATTTTGCTGCAGCTTTGGGCGCCCCCAAAACCGGAAAAAATTCCGATACCTTAAGTGGGGAAATCGTTCAAGAAACACTTTTACATGGCCCCCAAATTACTGGGTATCGGAAAGTTTGGAAACCACACCAGGTCAAACACGGGAAAAATTAGAAAAGTCCCAAAGGTTTTGGGCCAAGGCTAGTTCGGAGCTCAGGGGTTTGTCATACAAAAGAAAGGTTGGGGGAAATCGGACTGACGACGCATTGGAGCAGGCGGGTCGGGGGAGACATGATAACGACATCAAAAATACTGCGTGAAATAGAAAAGGGGGGGGCAGAGACAGGTTTTTTCCCAAGAGGGGACAAAAGAAAAAAAGGGTCGGGGGAAAGGGCTGAAGACTAAAGGCTGGTCGGGAGGATGTTGAGTATTTCTTCCCCCCGAGTCGTGGAAGTGGAAAAACCTAAAAAAGGTGTAGTGGGGCAAAAACCACACATACCTGGAAGAGTTTACCGGAAGGTTTCCCGAGAGTCCTTCCCAACCCCCGTCTGAGACCGGGCCCTCCTGGGAATAAAACCTGACCCAACCAGGCTTTTGCTGTTTGGCACCAAACCAACGACGAGCCTCCCGGCTGACCCGGAATTTGACTTTGGGTGCTTGCCCAGTGCCACCGAAGACTGGGAAATTTCGGGTTGGTAACCCCCCCTTATTTGCTGGGAGGCAGTTGAAGGGTCTCAGGCTGACACTTATTGTATAGTCTTTAACGTGCTAGTGACCCCCCCTGCTTTTCATTGGGGGATGGTGCATCGTCTCCCAAGTTTTTTGCTTTCGTAGTGGGGTGTTTTTTCGTGTGAAAGTTCGGTACTAGCCCCTCTGGATTTTAGGTGTTATAATCATGTATCTCTCCCCTCCTGCTTTCCCGGGGAATGGGTTTTTAAGGAACCTCAAGCGCTCCCAATTTTTGGGTTTTTATCTCCGTTATGCGCCCGTGAAAGTTCTCTGTAAAATTTTTCTGGTCGGCAATTTCCCTCCCTTGAAGGTGCTGTTGGTGTGCAGCAATTTTCCCACCCCTAGATAGAACAAGTGACCTAAAAGGGGTGTCATCATGGAAGCCCCCTAGTTTTGAAGGTTCTAAAATTATCCATCCTGTCTTTTTTCTGGCAGATGCGATTGATACAATGTTAGGGTTTTTGGGGTGAGATCCTCCAGGGATCATTTAGGTCTTTGACGTTGGTGTTTCGCTTTTTTTGTGGCCAGAATTTTTTTTGTACTCTGATAAGTTTAAATTTTCCCCTAAATGTTTACCTATCGGAAATTTGGGGAAATTTCTCATCGTTGAACTTCATTTTGTTTTCTCAGCCCACTGAAAAAAATTTGGTTGATGTCTGCCTGGAATGTCTGCAAGGGAAAGGGAACACTGTCATGCAATTTCCCGGGTGTCATCTGAAAAGGAAAAGGACACGGTGCTGTGGCTGACACCCCCTTGTTTTGTCGGATGGGATGAGGAACAAGATGGGAGCGAGTACTGGGCCTTGTGGAACAAAAAGCTTTTCCCAACCCTCGGACTTTACTCTGTTGACGATTTCTCTCTGTTTCTGTTAGTGGGGAAAATTGGGGGTCATCGAAAATTTTTTCCTGTTTATTCCTTTCCCCTTTTTTTTGTGCGCTATTACGCCGGTCACCTTGTCAAAAGGTTTTTGCAAATCTGTATATTGTCGGGTTTTTTTGCTTCCAGTGCTTTTTAGGACCTTGTCGTAGTGGTCCAATAGTTGAGACAGACAGGAAAAAATTTTCTAAACCCATTTTCCCCTGGGTTTTTGTAACTGATGGGTTTCTGGGTCCCGTGGTGATCTTGCTTCTTAGGACCCAAAGTTTTATGATATGGGATGTTAGTGCTTTTGGGTCTGTAGTTCTTTCCCCTTTTGCTTTACTGCCTTTGGGGAGGGGGGCTATGCCCTTTTTTTAATCCCTTTGGGACGCCCCAATGCCTGCTCCTCCCTAGGATGGAAAAGGCTCGTGATAGGGGCTTTTTTTGATTCTTGATAAACACGGGTTCCATGAGTCTGGCCTGGGGCGAGTGCATGGGCTTTCATTATCCCTTGTTCGAAGTATTTGGCGTAAAGGATAACATCAAATGGCTTGTTTTAAAAATAAAATTTTTTGGGGTCTCTCAAAAAATTCATTTTGATCTTCGACTTTTGGGTCTTTGGCGGCTTCCCAAAAAAACGGTCATTTTTGGGCCCCGGAAAGCTCACTCTTTTCCCCTTTGCTGTCATCGTGAGGCCCCTTCTTTTTTAAGTAGGGGCCCAATACTAAAACGTTTTCTCTTTTTGATTTGGCATGGGAAAAATATTTTGGGGTTTCTTTCGATTTCTTTTATGGCTTTTAGTTTTTTGGGATTCCTGACCCCTAAAGTTCTTTTTAGCTTAAGTTCGATGCGCGGGTTTCTCTGACCAGTGTCTCCCTACGCATTTCAGATATTTTGACCTCTTTTAGCCGCTCTGTTATTTTTTTCCGTCCCTGAAAAGGGGAGGCCATCTCTTTCTGTTTTACATTTTCTCCTTTTTCTTGGGAAAAAACCTTGTCCTTAATCAAGTCCCCAGTTAACCCTGTTCTAGGCATAAGTTGGGGTCTGTTTTGGAAGTATTTTCTTCCCAGCTTATATCGGTTGGGATTTGGGTTTTTATTGGTTCCCACTTTATTTTTGTTATTGAAGTTGAATTTGGTGAATGCCCCCTCGTGACTAATCTCATTATGTCGGTCTGGGGCTCCCCCATACATGACTGAACCTTTATGTTGTGATCGGGAGTATATTATTTTTGATATGGTGATATTTCTTATCAGATCATCATTGTTAGTGAAAAGGGGGTCAGTGTATTCTCAGTCAAAATGGGCTCTATTTTTGCTGGAAAAATTTGAATTTTGTGCAGAAAATTTAAAAGCCCCGCGTGAGTGTGATTTTTCATCAGAGCTGCCCCCTGGTTTTTTTGCAACAATCCCAAAGACGGTATGCCCAGCTCGGGAAGCAGACAGAGGCATAACGATCAGTGAAGGGGGGGGGCCGGGAAAGCTGAGTTTCGTCCCTGTAACCACAATTAGGTGAGTACACACACACACACACACACACACACACACACACACACACACACACACACACAAAACCCCACACACACACACAGACCCCCACACACAAAACACACACACACACACACAACACACACACACAAAACACACACACACACACACACAGACACCACACACAAAACACAGACACACACACACCCCCACACACACACACACACACACACACACACATACACACACACACACACACACACACAAAAGACACACACACAACAACACACACACACACACACACACACACAGACACACAAAACACACACACACACACACACACACAACACAAAACACACACACACACACACAGACACACACACACACACACACAGACACCCAGACAGACAAAGACACACACACAAACCCCCACACACACACACACACACACACACACACACACACACACAGACACACACACAAAAGACACACACACACACACACAACAACACACACACACACACACACTACAATTAGGTAGTATTTTTAAATTTTGATTCTAGTACCCCTTTCTATTCAAACCCCGATTTTTTTAAAGGGGTAAAAAAGGGTAAAAAAAACTGCCCCAAAAAATTTTTGAAAAATTTAATTCATTATTTCATCATTTTGCCCATTTCTTTTGTTTTGGGTTTTTTGGGGGTTCCTCTCTCTCTCTCTTTTTTCCTTCTCTTTCTCCTTCTCCATCCCCCAGTTCTCGCCAAACCATTGTGAAAGTCTTTTTTTAAAGCGAAGTAAATGTCAAACAAAGCTTTTTCTGATAAGTAGGGGAGGCGGCTCAGTCTGAATATGGGTTCTGGATGAGAAAAAAAACATGCCCAGTGGTAAAAACCCTTCCAGTTTGGGTTGTTTTTATCCCACCCCAACCAAACCCATGCTGTGGGGGGTGGTGGAAAGATTGAAGGTTACATAATTGGCCCGGGGAACTGGACCCCGGGGATTTGATGGCTGAGAAAAGTTACAAAAGTAATGAACTAATCTGGTCTGATCATGACAACTTAACAGCGACATTTTATTTTTGAAACCCAGAGGCACCTGGCAAAAATTGTTAACTCAGGTTTTCGCGTAAAATTTTTTTAAAATTTTGGGGGGGGAAACACATTATGAAACGGTTGGGTATCTTTTTTTCGAAATTTTTTCCCTCCCACGGAAAGGCTTCATCAGTGGTAAAAAAAAGTTGATATAAAAAGACGCAAAGGGATTAATCAGCCCATCCCCTTAAAGTTTTGGGTGGTCGGTCCCCCCAGTCTGGAGAAGGGTTGGTCCATGGTCGGGGTTTTTCCCAGGGTGATGGATTGTTTCCTCCCCCGGGGTCTCTTCTATCAATTTTCTGTCTGGGCTAAAGTTTTTTTGTTGAAACGTTTTCGAAATTTACCTTTTTCATAAGTGTTTTTTACCTAAAAACCTTAATTTTAAAATTTTAATATTCACTTCTTGAGGTACCTGGATTACCTACCCTTTTCCCCAAGAACATCAAGAACTGTTAGCATAAAGTGTCCCTCCCGCTTGTTTATTGCACGATTTTAGCAAATAACAAAAATTTGACGGTTTGTGACCTGGGATTTTTTTTGGGAAGGACACTCTTTAAATAGTCGATAGGACTTAAGCAATAAAAAGGGATGTAGTTCATCGGGGTTTAGGGTTTAAAGGGTTTTTTTTAACTCGTCCTTTTCCCCAACAGAAAATATGGTTTTGTTTTTAAATTAAAAAGAGTACAGTGGTGGCTGGTTGACAAATTTTTTGAACAGTTGAAATTTGATTGAGTCCCCCTAGTAACTGATTTTTTCTGTTCACGGGGCCTGTTATCGTTTTCCAGTTTTTTTTCCATTGTAACCCTTTAACCCTTTTTAAACCCCTAGCCTAGCCTAACCTCCCCAAACCCCTCCCCAACCCAAACCCAAACCCTTTAACCCAAACCCCTAAGTTCCTAACCTAACAATTTTAATAGCCAAACCCTTCCCCTAATTCAAAAAATGGTTTTCCCAAACTTGCCCTTAACATTGCGCCCAGTTGGAAGACAACACAAAACCCTTTTTTAATTAACACCAAACTAACAAAAAACAACTCTCCAAAAAAAAAAAAACCTGACAAAGGATCTGTAGATATATCTCTTGATGTTTTCTTTTTATATACCCCTTCGTGCAAAAACACTTGGAAGGTTATTAACACCAATTATATCCCCGCAGAGTTTCTTTTAACCCAATTGATTTCCCCTTTTAAACAAGTCTAGCTGTCTGGGAAACGCGCTCGCTGAAGTTAAAAAAGGGGTTTGGGGTTGGGCATAAACCCTGGCCGGGCTCTTCCTTGGACCTACATCGGGTATAAATCTTCCACCTCATTTGAGGTTTGGAGGCGAAATCCTCTGTCTCTGAGTCTGAAGGGGGAAAAGAGAAGTGTGTCGAGGAAGGGGTGGGAGAGTGAGAGCAAAAATTTTTGGGAGGAAATTCCCTTTGCAAAAAAAAAGCAAAAGGTAATTTGGCTTTTAAAGTCTGTCTCTTGGCAACCCTTTTTAAATTTCTTGTTTTAAAAACGGTCTTCAGGTAAAGTGCTTCATCTGTCGACCCCGGCCCAGGTTTTTTTCTCCCCAGTTGATCGAAAAACCCTTTAACAATTGCTAAGCTGGAAACGGCCCACAGAAATATTTTGGTGGACTGAAGAGGACGGGAAGGAAGAGGTGGGTCCCACAGTCACCCCCTCCGTAACACCCCGGGGAAAACCCCATCATCCCGAAATCAAATTTGCGGGAAATAGATCCCCCGGCCCCTTTAAAGTTTCCCCAGGTTCCCGAAGGGTCCCTTTCTGTCTTTTTTGGGGGAATTTCAGCTGCAGTTACTGCCACAAAGGGAAAACAAAAATAAATTTTTACCCCAAAAAGGGTTGCGGGCTGCATCGGTGACATAAAATTTAAAAGGTCGTTGGGTTATGCAAAGTATTTCGGGAAAAATTGGGGTTTTTGTCCCGGGATGCGCCCCAAAAGTCCCCCTAACTTTGGTACCCACTTTAAAAGATTGATAAACTTTGCCCAACCGGGTTTAAAAAAAAAACACGTTCAATAAAACCCCCCCGGGAACCCGAATCGGACACTCACCATGTGAAGCAAGAGCTTTTGCTTCCGGGCCCCGGGGCACCATAAAGAAGACCACTGTCGTAGCAAACGGAAATTGACAGAAAAAAACCACCAGCTCTTTAAGTTTTTCCCGGAAAAAACCAAACCAGAATCTCATTTTGGTGAACATTTTTGACACGTCCCCACCCAGATGCCCCCATCTCGGTTCAGCAGGGGGTTTTTTGTCCCTTTAATAAGACCACAGAACCGGTCCCCCCTTGGCTGAAATTCCTCTCTCACGCATCTTTCACATCTATCAAACCCGGCTGAAAACAATATGCAGAGGTAATCTATCAGCATCCTGTCTGCCTGTTCGTGAGCTCCACGTTTTGAACATTAAAGGCCCCGCATGATCCTGTTAAGACATTTTTGAACAAAAGGACTCAGGGAAAATTTTTTGCTGGCATTGCTGGCTCCCCTTTCCCATGGATGGGGAAGAAACAGAAAAAAGAAAAGGAGGGGGTTACCTGTGTTTTTCTAAGTGAAATACCCTGTTTTATTAATGTTGGCCAATCCCCAAATGATGTTGATCAAGCTATGCACGAACACAAATCCTCTTTTTAAAAATTACAAGCTGGGCCCTTAATGGAAACAAGGACAAAACCCAAACTTCCTGATAAAAAATTTGGGTCCCCCTTTTGTTTCATCATAAATGTTGACGGGGACCTATCCACAGAACGTTAAAAGCTTTTTTAAAGTCGTATGGGGGGTTTTTGTAACCCAGGAAGAATTGTCCTCACAGATATGGCGAGTTGTTCCATGAATTGGGACAGATCCTAGACCTTACCTTACGAAAACAGAAAAGCAAATGCGATAATTTATGGATGGGGTAGTTTCAATTAAAATGAACATACTTTTGGGGGGCAAAAACACATCCCCCAAAAAACAACCCTCTGGACTAAGTTATTAGTAAAAATTTAAAAAAACCCAAAAACACTGGGGGGTTATGATAAACCAATTAAACAGCTTTTAAAGCTAGGTCGGCGACACACCCTTATCTTTTGCAGTCTGATTAAACCCACAACCCCGTTTTTGGCGAGACCTCTTATTAGCTGGGTGGGGTCGTGACTTATTTTTTCCATCAATTTTTTGGAAAAAAATTAAATTTCCCAATGCTTAACATCTCTGAAACCCATAAAACAACGTTGACCTCGTTAAAAAACCCCAAAAAATATTAACATTATTGATTATACATTAGTAATTTTTAATGCCCGGACTTAAAAAATCAGAGTTCCTGTTTTTATCTGTTATCTTATCTGGAAGATAAAATTAGATGAGTTCATGATATTCATTGGGGAACCTCTTAACGGGGTGAATTTTCTCACGATAACACAACGGGGCCAAATCCCCCTGTAGGGTGGTTTTAAAGCCTTGTACATTTTAAAACCCCCTTTACATGTGTTAAAAATTGTACATGTGTTTAAAACCTTGTACATTTTCAAACCTTGTACATTTTTTTAAAACCCCAATGTTACAACCCTTTTTACATTGTTAAAAACCTTATACATGTGTCCCAAGTCTTGTACGGGTGTTACAAGCTTTGTACAAATTTACAAGCCTTGTAAAATTTTAAAAGCCTTGTACAGGTGTTACAAGGTTTGTACAGGTGTTCAAGCTTTTGTTAAAAGGCTTGTACATATTTACAAGTCTTGTAAATGTTACAAGCCTTCACAGGTGTTACAAGCTTGAAAATTGTTAAAAACCTTTGGGCGGTGTTAAAAAAGCCTTGTGGGGGTTTTACAAGTCTTGTCATTTTAAAAAACGCATATGCTAAAGTTTTTTAAATGTTACAAGCCTTACAGGTGTTACAAGCGTTGTACATGTGTTAAAAACCTTGTACAGTATTACAAGCCTTGTACAGGTGTTACAACCCTTTTGCCAGTTTACAAACCTTGTTTTTAAAGCCTTGTAAAATTTTACAAGCCTTTAAAAGGTGTTCCGTTGCCCCCAGTTTTTAAAAACCCCCTTTTGGTGTTACAAGCCTTGTGAAAATATTAAACCTTTTAAAGTGTTAAAAACCCTTGAAACCGTTTACAAACCTTGTACAGGTGTTAAAAAACCTTTTCTTTAACCAAACCTTGTACAGGTGTTACAAGCCTTGTACAGGTGTTACAAGCCTTGTACAGGTGTTACAAGCCTTAAAAGTGATTGAAAATTGGCCTGGGTTTTAGGACCCCTCTTTGTCATGGGTTCAAACCCCCCACCCCGTACCATGTTTTAAATGAACTGATTGAAAGTTTGATTTAAAGGGGAAATATTATGGAAAAGGCGAGGGGGGGGCATGGAAAATCTCCTTCCTTTTAAACAACCCTATAAAATTGCTTACGAGGTAAACCTTTTTTAAAAGCACATGAATAATGAATAATATCTCGTCTTTGGATGAATGATAGGGAAACCCGGTTTATTTTTGGGGACCGTTCTTGCCTGGTGTTGGGGTGAGGGTGGAATCAAAATCTTTCATTCTTAGATTCTGATACCCGGGTTGCCCCAGGACTTTAATTTCCCGTTTTATAGGAAAGGTTTATAATGTTTGTTTGACATTCACGGGTATTGCCACGGAAAAGATAAAAACAGTGTCTTTCTCACTGTTTTGTGAGAACTTTTAAATGCCCACCCCATTTTTTTTCAATGAAAAACTGGGAATTTTTAATTTTTTTGTCAAAAAAAACTATTATCCCCTAAGTGGGGTTTATGTGCGCGCTGTGAAAACAAAAACTTACCCCAATTTTTGGGGGGTTTTGGGGTTTTGGGGGTTGAAAAGCTTTTTGGGAAAAAATTTTAAGCACTGTGGGTGATGTCTACAGGACAAATGGCGCAATTTAAATCTTCCCAGGGGACAGACCGGCAAACCTCTAGATTCGGGTTTAACCCAAACTGATATTTTTCAAACTTTTGAAAAATTATACATGTCTTTTAACTACAAAATTGTTAAAAACCCTTAAAAGTCAGAAGCCGGGGAGTTGTTCCTTGCTCCTCTTGGTTGTAAAAAATTTTTTAGAACCCAAATAAAATATGATAAACGTTATTAAAACCGGGGTTTTCCGGAGAGATTTCCCGGGGTAAAACCCCCCGAGGTCTGTGACCAGGCCTCCTGGTGAATTATTTCAGCTCATTTCCCTTTATAACAAAGGCTTTTTAAAAACCCGAAAAATTAAGGGAACCCCTGGCTGCCCTCAAAAAGGCCGGGTGGGCACCTAAAGTCAGCATGATCAGCCGGGCGGATTGGTACTTTGGGTTTTCCGTGCGGCCAGCAGTAACGGCCTGGTTGATCGGGCCCCTGATCCCCCGGGGCCGGTCTGAGCCCGGCCCCGGGGCCGTTGCCCCAAACCCTCTCATTATACCCCAGGATTCTTCCCTGGACTCATTGGACAAATGTTTTTAGTGGGATAATTGGGAAGGACCTGCCTAAGTATGGGCTAACAGGCCTGCTGCAGTGTTCTCATATGTTCTTTGTTCCAAATACGGTTCTACACTGACATATTAAACAGTACCCCGTTTTCCCACTGCTCCCAGATAAAATTGCATTTACCTAAGGTCGTGGGTCATTTTTTAAAAAATTCGGGATCTTTTCCCCTTTCCCCCCTTAGACCCTTATTTTTGTGCGAAAAGGGGAACCTGCTGATGTATCCAGACACTTTTGAGTTTAGACTGTTAGTCTTTTATAATGGAAAGGGGTGTAAGGAAAGGGAGTGTGACGGAAAGGAGGGGACGGCAAGGAGTGTGAGGAAAAGGTTTTAAAAGATATTTTTACTAATGTTTTGATTTTTTTCATTATTACTAAATAATTCAATACTGATGGGCTTTTATATGTCTTTTTTAGTTTTTAAAATTTTGTCTTCATTTTTTTTCTGGCCCCTAACCTGTTGATCCCCATCTCTTTTTAGCAAAAGATTTTTCCTCTAAACCCCAATCCCCTGGGCTTTCTCCATTTCTGAAAACATTGCAAGCACCTAAAAGTGTGCTGTTTTGAAACCCAAAAAGGTCTAGAGCTGTCATCCCCAACCCCCCCTGCTTTTTGGGTTTTGGAATGAAATTTTTTCTTCTAAAGGTGCTCTTAAAAGCATACTCTATTTCCCACTACATTTATTCAGTACTTTTCCCCTTTTCAGTTCTCAAAAACCCCTGAATTTCTGGTTTTCTTTCACATTGGTTAAGTGGGTGAAAGTAGGTGGTGTGAGGTACGGGAGTTTTTTCTGCAGTGGATGGTCAAGATCTTGAATGTAGATAAAATTGGAAGTTTGGGGGTATAAGGGTGTTTGGGGTTGGGTTTTGGGGGTTTTAGGTCAGTTGTGGGGAAAGGGGTTCTTACCCTTGGAGGGGGAAGTGGGGACTGTCAGTGTGGGGGGGAGATGACCATGGCTTTTCGGGATTATGTTTGGGGTGTTTCTGGGACTGGAGGGGGGGGGGACTTGGATTTTCATATCTTTTTTGGACCCAGATATTTCCCACTCTTTGATGCATCCCCTGTTTTTTCCCTTTTTTCCTTCTGGCGTCTTTGCTTTTGCTTTCATTCTCTGTATTTTTTATTTCCTCTCCTTTTCTGCCCTGAAGTACACCTATTAATATTTTTTTTTCTTAACCTGATTTCCATTGTATAGTTCTGTCTCATTCCCATCTCTGTTGAAAAAAGGAAAAATTTTTTATTTACTTACTTACTTACTTTCTAAATTGACGGGAAAGTTTTTTCCCCCCAAATCTTTCCAATTTTCAAAAAACTTGTCACCTGTGACATTTGGGCCCCACCTTAAGTTTGATAAGGGTTTTTGAGTCCCCAGGTAAAAACACCACCCAATATCTCAAAATGGGCCCTTTCCCCAAAGTTTCCCTAAAACCAGTGATAATCAACAATCCTCCCCTTCCCCCCCTTTTTTCCCCTAGTTTTCTGGGTTCAATTCCTTTCCTTTTTCCCCTTAAATTATCCCTTGACCCCCGGGAATCTCGAGAAATTTCCACAAAAAGGTCTTTTTTTTCCCCACCTTTTTCCCTTTCGTTCCAAAATTCTGTAACTATACCTCTCCCCCATTTTTTTTTCCCCTTTCCTTCATCTCCTCCAGTTACCCCCTCCCCCCTTGATACTCAAGACTTTGTACCTTTGTGCGCAGCTACTCCCTGCTGCTGCTCATTTCTGCTGCGGGATGTGTGTGTGTGTGTGTGTGTGTGTTTTTTTTTGCTTGAATAAATCCCTGAATTTTTTTTCCCGTTTAGGAAGTCCTTCTCAGAAAAACAAACCCCATTACTACCACTTTAAATTAATGGTCCCTATATTAGAAAGTTTCATATTACATAGTGCTCAGTTGTCTAAAAAAAAGCCAAAGGGGTGAATGGTTTATCTCCTTAGTTTGCAAAATTCTTTCTTAAAAATTTAAAAGGGAAGAAACAAAATTTTAAAAATTTTTTGATTTTTACCAAAAGGTATAATAAAAAAAAAACTCATTGAAGTTACTTTTTGAAATTACGAAATGTAATTTCTGGAAGGTACTGACCAGTGGTCGGAAGAAACAGATGCACTTAAAAAAGACAAGCGCAAAATTTCCCAAAACCTTTACAAATAAAAAACTATGGTGTTTTTAATGAAAATAATATAGTCTTAATCCTCTGAATCCCAAAAAAGATTTAGGGGTTTTTATGAAAAACCAAGTAGGTTTTCCCAAATATACCCCAATAATTCCTGGCTAAACGTTGATGATTTTCCCTGGAGAGGGTTTCGCAGTCAACGCCCCCGTCGGCCCGGGGCCCAGGCCCCCATGGTGGATCAGAGTCTGGTCCAGCAGGCTTTTTTTGTTGGACGCCGAAGCTGCCCTTCGAACCACACCCCTTTTGGTCAGTACTGACTTTAGGTCCCTGCCCAGTCCCTTTTTAAAAGGGTTGCCAGGGGTCTGTGGTAACCCCCTTATGTATGCTGGGGGGCCCCAGTTGAACAGTCTTGGGCAATTTTTTTGTTAGTGGGTTTGGTTTTGGGTTGTACCTGCCAAGCATGGGCCAGTTGACTTGGGGGTTTTACAGTCTGGAAAAGGGAGAGACAAGTGTGCAAGTCTTTTAAAACCCCTTGTGGGTTGCAGTCTTGGCCCCGGGGGGCAAGTGTGCAAAATCTTCTTACCCTTGGGGGTTGAAGTCTGGCCAGGGAAAACCCAAGTGTGAAAGTCTTCTTCCCTTGTGGGTTGCAGTCTGGACAGGGAGAAAAAGTTTTGAAGTCTTCTTACACTTGTGGGTTAAAGTCGGGCCAGGAAGGAAAAACAAGTGTGTAAGTCTTCTTACATTGTGGGTTGCAGTCTGGCCGGGGAAAACAAGTGTCCGTCTTCTTACATTTGTGGGTTGCAGTCTGGGCCAGGGAGAAAAAGGTGCAATTTTTACCCCTTCCCTTGCTCAATTTTTTCCGTTTTAAAATTTTCTTTTTGTCCCTGGCCAGGCTGTAACCTGGCTTTTTCCTTACATCTTTTATGGCAGGCCCGGGGTACTGGTGAACAGTACCCATGGTAAAACTTTTTGTATTAAAAAAACCCATAAAAACATATTAACTAATGTAAACCCCTTTCTTTCAGTGGGTTAAATACATAGATAAAAAAATTTTCTATGTAATTATTTACTAGAAATTTTAAAAGGGGGTCACTAATGTGAAGACTGTCAAAATTTCTTCCCCTCGCTGAAACAAAAGCCGGGGGCCCGTTGACTGTGAGCCGACTGCTATAAATACACTTTAAAAACGGGGGAAACCTTTTGCGGGTCCCACATGGAAAGACCCTGGCCGGGGGACCCAACCTAGCAAATATAAACTTTAAACCCGGGAAAAACATTTGCGGTTCTTCCCGGGGGAGGATTCTTGGACGACGGGCGGCAAAAAATAATGGCTGGGGCGGCGTTTCCCCATGGTAATCGTGGGGGGCAGTGTAAGGGAGGGGGCAGCGGATCGTTCTCATGGGGACCCCCATACAACCCCGTTTTAAAAGTTTCGCCACTTCATTCTTTCTTCTTGTTGGCGGGGGTGAGGCGGATGGCAGGTCGGGTTTCCCACGAACCCCCTGCTAAAAAAAACTACTGATTAGCGACCCCTCCCCGGAAAAACATAAAAGGTTTCTTTTGGTTTTCGGGTTAATGGTTCAGGAACCCTCGCCTCAAAATTTGGTCTCAGACCATGTAACCTAAAATGGAAACGAAATATAAGAAAATAAAAAAATATTACTTTAAATTTAAAAGAAATGTATATAATATAAATTACGACGGTTTAAAAAGATTTTTATGGGGTTTTTTGGGAAAAGTTGAGCAGTTTTACCCAAACTGCAAAATTTTTAAATTTCAGCTTCACATTTAGTTTCTTAGGACTTTTGCCTATTTTAAAAATAAAATCATGGTAGATTTAAAAATTTTCCCCACCGAAATTCAGGAGTTTGCCAAGACAAAATTTCAGTATATTTTTCTGTTTCGAACCACCGTCTTCCAAGAAAGATCCAATATATTTTTTTTGTCTTCAAGAAATGCATAAATCTAAAATTTCCCCTTAAATTTTCCCACAAAATAAAGTGGGGAAATAAATCCCAAACCCCGACCACGGTGCCATGTGGGTTCGATAACGTGGATGGGGTAAAAACATTTTCCGTGGGGCTGGTTAGTACAAAAATTTTTTAAAAACGGAAAGTAGGGGAAAAAACCCTTCCCCGCCCTGCCTCCTCCTCTCTTCTCAGACTGACCCACCAGTCCCTGGGGAACGGCATTCAAAACATGCTATGGCGGCAATGAATAGCAGTCGGGGGTTCCACAGAAAAGGTTGGTAGGGGAGTCATCTCTGGTAACTGGTTACTGGAAATTTGGTTACTGGTAACGGGTACTGCCGGGGGCTCGGCGATGCAAAATATTTGCCCCGACATACACCCTAAACAAACAAGGGAGGCGGCGGGCGTGCGGCAGGCGATTCTATACAATGCCCAAAGTACACAACAATTGAACATTATAAAAAGGAGAATTTTTGGAAGGGAAAGGCTTCCCGTAATTGACTAAAATAAAACCCCTTTTGGAAACAATATTAAAAAAGGTAAAAACCATAACAGACAGCCTATGCTGTTTTCCCAAACCAGTTCATTTCGCCCATGCTGGTGCTGCCCCCCTATAAACTTTTTCCCCCTTCCCCCTGCCTCCCTTTTTGCCCTCCCTCCTCTCACAAGGGGCCCTAGCGGGGAAAAGACACAAGGCCTACTCCAGCTCTCTCTCGGGGGGAAAGGGCCCCTTCCCTTCCCATGGGCAAAACCCACACAACCTGTGTACCCCCATGACAAAAAGAAAGAAGTCTCTAAAGGGTATCATTTACCCCCCTTTCCCCAAAGAACACCAAATAATCCTTTTTTTATAAATGAGGGAAAAGCGGTGGCCCAAAGATGTTGCCCAGAGAGGGGGGAAAGGGAAAATAATTTTTCACTTCATCCCCCTCACAACAAACATCCGTCTCTCAACAAGTTATTCGATTGGTGTTTTGCCATTTGAGCACCCGGGCACAGGTAAAGCAGGATCAAAAAAACCGAATTTCTTCGAGAATTTTTTTTAAAAAGTATAAAAAATTTTCTAGGGTTTTTTACCTGTATGTACCTCAACATTATATCCTTACCAGTAATCTCATTTGGGGACAATCATTTGTTTACCGTAGTCCCCCCGTGTAGACATGTGAAAAAAACTTAACCACCCCTGGTCCCCCAAAGTGGCCCCCTGACCTCACAATCTTACCCCATATCTACCCCGAGACCAGTATGGATTGGGTGGCAACAAGTACGGTCCAAATTTAAATTTTAATTTCTTATAGATTAAAATTGGTTTTAGCTGAATGAGGGGGGGGGAAGGATACCTGGATACACCCATAAAGGAAAACATTTATACATAACCCCCCAACTTCCCGATTTTCTCTGGTGGTCATTGTTGTTGGATCACTTAACCTATCTAATTACAACATAACCCCCACGGGCCCAAACATGGGTTTTTGTTAAAACTAAAAGGGGTTTTACTTAACTGTGGGTGATTGTACCCCTTTTTTTTCCCATTCACCATCTGGGTTTTTCGTGTCCTGCTACACCAAAACAGGGTTTCCCTCTTTCCCCGGGGGGGGCGGGTATCCGTCGGTTTTTTCCCGGTTAAGTCGTGATTCCATTCCCCCATTTTCCCGGTAGAGTCACACGTTCACTCGGGAAAGGGGTTATTTCAACCATTCTTTTAAATTTCAATGTTTTATCACTGATTCATTCCTTTCCCGGGGGCATTTCTCTCTAACTATTATACAAATTGGTCACCCCCTTGGATCGGGCCCCCGATGAGCAGGATTAACCCCGGGTATGCCCCGGGAAACCCCCGGGCGGGGCCCCTACCCCCGTCCTACTCTTATCACATTTTTTACCACTCTATTACCATGGTCCATAAATCACGTTCCCTCACTCCCCCCGGGAACAGTTGACACTTCTTTTTAAATGGGGGCCTATAAACCCCAAGGCCGCCGTGAATTTAAAAAATTTGGGGAATTTTCCATGCTTTCTCAACTTCCCACATTAAAAAACAATCCTTTCCCCCGCACATCGGCATGAAAAAAGGAACTCTTGGTTCTACTCTTTTTTTTCAAAAAATTTTTGCCCTTATAGACACTTTAAAACACCTTTGGGCATATATTTTGGGAAAAATTTAAAAAATTTTTCCCCCGGAAAATCGCCCCATGCCCCCTTGGCGTCCCCCCTTTTTCTAAAATCGGGCATCCCTTGTATGTTCCCTGTTGTTTTTTTCAGCTCGGCAAAATTTTCAGAAAAGCCAGAGGTGGTTTGTGGCGTTTTTTGCACCCAGTGTGGCTTCTCCCTTTTTTGTGGGGGGAAGTGGCGCTTCTTGCCTCGCCCTGCTGTACCCCTCACACCTCGCCAGCCTACCATACACCACTCACCCCTCTCACTCCCTCTGTTGTGTTCTCTGCTTTTTTTCATGAATTCATTGAGGCTGTTTTCAGTGCCCAGTCACCCCAAACATGGATCAGCATCCCGTAGATTGGCGCCATGTGGATCATGGCCCCACGTTGGGTGGGGGGGCGATGTCACGTGGATCTACAAGTCACGTGGGTTCCCAAACCAGGTCCCGGGCCTCATGCTGGGTCTGCCCTGATCACATTGACGCCCAAAAAGATGCCCCCCGACTTCATGACATGCGATTTGCCTGACATCCCCCCAGTGTCTGCTGACGCCCAATGCTGCTGATTCCCTCCGCCCCACCTGACATCCGATGTAAAGAAATGTTTCTGTTTATTTCAGTTTTTCGAGAAGATTGAAAAGAAAATATGTTGTGTGTTTTTAAATTCCCCTCCGGGCGGGGTTCCATGTTGGGGTACCCCGAGTGTGTGAAGTTTCCCTGTGTCCCTGGGGCTGAGCCAGACCCGAATAGCACCCTGTGTTTAAATCACCCCCTGTGACCAATGCGTTTGCCAGTTTTATCAGTCAGCTCTTTGGGGGAGCCCTCTTTGTGCAGAAAACTCTTATACCCTCGCCATGAAAGTTCGCAAAATTTCCTGCTACGATTCCCCATCGAATTTTTTTTTCCCTTTTCCCCAGACCTTCAGAAAGCAGTTTATGTGGGAAAAAAGTCTGGGGATGTTGAACCCCCCTTTGCTGTCAACTTTCAAGGGGGGAAAGACCTTTTGTCAAGCCACAGTTAACCGCCGGCGGGCTGTGTCATCCCCCCGTTCCAAAACTTCAATGAACGGGCCGCCAGATGATGTCCGACCCAGGGTCTCCTGCGTTGGGTGGGTATGATATTCGACTCCCCCGAAAGTTTAGCCTGGTCGTCTCTGCCCCGCTGCTCCGCTGGGCCCGGGGGTGACGGCCCCGCACAGTACCGGGCAAAATGTCCTCTGGGTTGCTTGCCAAAATCCTGGCCCCGGGGAGTTTTGCCGGGGCCCCATCGGGGCCCAGCATGTCGTGCCCAAGGGTTTGGGGGGCCGCGGGGCTCCCCCCAATGACCTTCCGTTCCGACAGACCGTCCCGTTACATCACCCCGCTCCAACCACAGCGATGCCCCCTGTTTTCAGTAAACTTTTCCAAAACGGGAAAGGGGGTGCAGTGATGCCCTTTAAAAACCCGCCCATGGGCATGATGTTTACACCCCACATGTTTTTTTTTCCCCCCCTGTAAAATTTTTCCATGTCCATATGTATATATATTTTTATTTTTGTGTTCTGTGCCTGTTCCCCACAGAGAGAGATCGAGTTTTTTTTACCACCAGTTTTTGGGGTCAGGACGGCTGGGGTGGGGTGGCCGGCGTATGTGACAGCCTGTACTGTTTCACAGGCCCCTTATGCTGTCTGCCAGCCCGTTCATATTTTCCCCCATCTGGTGCTGCCACCTATGGCGTTGCCCCCCAGTTGCCCAGACCCTCACTCTCCCCACAAGGGGTGCTTGGGGAAGACACAAGGCCTCCCCAACTCTTGGGGTGGGCCCCCCCGGGCCATGGGGGAAAAACACAAGCCTTTTGTACCCACTACCCCACAACAATAAAGTAAGAAACCTCCCAAAACTTTATCATTGAACCACCCGGGTCTCGCAACCTACCCAAATTTAAACTTGTTTAACCCTATAAACACAACTCTTAAATGAAGGGCTCCCAAAATTGGGATTAAAAATAGAAGTGATAAAAAAATTTTGATCGATCGTCTGTATTCATGTGATCTCCCCGGTTCTGGGAAGAAATATAAAAAGAAAAATGTTTAACAGAAAAGGGAGATTCGGTGCACTCAAATCTAACTGTTTAACTCTCAAAATTTGGAGAGAAAAGGGAAAACAAAAAAAATTTTTGAATAACCCATAAGTTGATCTGTAATTATTCATCTATACAGGTTATTTTTTTTAACCCCTCTGCTGGGTGAATTGACAAAGCGAATGGTGTCATCTCTGGGAGGATCAAACTCTGTTGCACTGGCCTTTTAAATCATGCTGTATTTGAAACAAAACGAAATTTGGGAGTTCAAATGATATTTAGGGTTTCTCAATACCTGTTGTTTCATGGGGGAAAAAAACATTCAGGTTTTATCGTCGACGATTCTCGGGGTAAAGTACGGGGTCGGGGATTTCAGGGGTCTGTCACATTAGTCTGGGGAACATCATCATCATACTAACCCTTCCTTTTGATCTAAATGCGATTCTGTATACTGACAGTACTAATTTCTCTCCTTTTATTTATTGCCAGGGGAAAATGTTCAACTACTCGATAAGGGCCAACAAACTTTTGATCAAGCTTTGGCATTGCAGACGTTTTTTAAAGTTAAGCAAAATCTCGAACCTACTTTGATTTTGGATGGCTTTTTCTCGGTTTGGACTCTTGTAAATTCATTTGATTTATAAGTGTTTCACGGTTCTTCTAAAAAAACTTTGATAAACTGGTCGGTTTCTGAAATCATCGAAGGGTTTAATTTTTGGGTTTAGGTTTGAATATAACAACTCATAAAGGGAAAAAGTTTTTTCACCCCACCTACAAAAACATAATGTGGGGTGCCCTTTAACCCGAATTTTTCCCTCACATCGGTTGACTTCTTTTAAATTTCACTGTTGGGAGAAGGGGGCTCTCAAGACATCAAGTATTTCATTGGTTCGTTCCCTAACCCCATTGCTGGCAGGATGAAGGAACAATGGTGGTTTTAAAATCTTGTACAAGGTACACAAATTTTCGAAAAATCATTCAGAATTCCCTCCATTTTTTTCTGTTACTAGGGGCTTGGGGTGGTTCCTTTCCAAAAATGCGTTCTTTAAAACCTTTGGCTACTTCTCCGATTTATCTGCAAAAGGAACTAACTCACAATATCTGGTGAAATGGTCCCATAAGACCCCATGTTTTTTCCCCGGAGGGGAAAATTGGAAATTTGTTAACAGATCTGGCCCAAATCTTTCCCCCGGTTCGCTAGTAGTTGGATACACTTGGATTGGATTAGGACCAAAATTTGCATTACCTTTATGTTGCATGCAGACACTACATTTCTTAACATCTCAGAAATATCCCGTTGTCATACGAGGCCAAAAATTTTTAATCTGGCTTGTTTTGCTAACGATCCTTTCCCGGGTGTGCAACACCTTTTAAAGTGAACAGCTGAAAGGGCCCCTTCACTAGTGACTGTGGAATTACTAACGGGATACTCTTCTGCTAAGGGGACCCCTTGGCCCGTTCGATACGTAATTCCTGGTTCCTTTACAAAGTCACTGGGGGGGTGCTGGGGGGCCACGGGCAGAATAAGATGTTCCTGGGAAATGGGGAAACAACACGAAAAATGGAATCTTTCGTTTTTTATTGGAATGAACAAACTCGGGGGAGTGGATGACTCTCCTTGGTTGAAAAAAAATTAATGCAAACCAATTTAGCAAGGGGGATAACTGATCTGTCACTTTAAGCACAGGGGAAAAAAAATGAAACCCGGGCGACAATCTGGTATTCATTCTGAGTCGCACACAGTGACCGAGGGATCAAGTATAAAAGGGCTACACTTACAAACGTTTTCCTTTTTGAAATTCTCAGAAAAATGGTACTACGGAACAGTGCGGGGGGGGTTTGAACCAGGACAGGGAGTCCGTAAAAATCTAAAACCGTGCTAAAACCACTCCCGGGCCCGCTGGGTTCAATAAATTAATCCAATTATGTATAATTATAAATCATAGGAGGTTGCATGGGCCACCACTGTGGGGGGCCACAAAAAGCAAGTTTTTTCAGATGAATCTCCGCCATCCCCTTTACGGGAAAAAGGAGAAAGATTCCCAAAAAACTAATGACACGATTGCAAATAAAACCCTACCCCCCGGGGAAGGTTGGGCCCGGGGGCAGAGTCCCAAAACTCTAGCTGGTCAGTGGCTCGCGACGGGGGGATTTTTAGATCTATGACCGCCCCCGCCTATTTTATGTGGGGAAAAGATGTTCTCCCGTCAATTTCATGTTTTTTGGCATTCTTTGTCCCCCGTCATGAAGTCCAGAACACAGGTGGTAGACTCAAGCATTATCGTTTTCAATATCATGAAAGATACACGTACATACTTTCCCCGGGGTTAAATGGATGTGTTTTTTTGTTGAAAAGTTTCTTTGAACTCAACAAGATACTCGTGTACTTAATGGCGTACCCGGGGATAGCAGGCTTTTTTTGTGAAACCCCGGGTTTGGGATAGCAGGCATGGCCCTGCCCTGGGCGCCATTGGGAAAGGGATGAGGGATGGCACGTTCCCCGGGCGCCACTTTTATGGTTAAACGGAAAGGTAAAGTGCCCCGGGGCTCCCGGGTGGTTTTAGCAGGCTGGCCCTGCCTGGGGCCCCTTATGGTATAGCAGGCATGGCACGTACCCCGGGGGCCCCCGGTGGTATAGCAGGCATGGCCCTGCCCTGGGCCCCCCGATGGTATAGCCATGGCCCTGCCTGGGCGCCCGGTGGTTTAGCGGTATGGCACGTGCCTGGGGGCCACTTGATGGTACGGGGATGGCGCCGTGCCCCGGGCGCCACTTGATGGTATGCAGGCGGCCCTGCCTGGGCGCCCGATGGTATAGGGAGGCCGTGCCTGGGCGCCCGATGGTATGGGTGGCACGTGCCCGGGGGCCCGATGGTATAGCGGGCTGGCACGTGCCCCGGGCGCCAGATGGTAGGGCATGGCGTGCCTGGGCCCCCTTTATGGTTAGCAGGCATGGCCCTGCCTGGGCGCCCGATGGGATGCGGAATGGCACGTGCCTGGGCGCCCCCGATGGTAAAAAGGCATGGCACGTGCCCGGGGCCACTTGATGGTATAGCGGGGGTGGCACCCTGCCCCGGGGGCCCCTTTATGGAAGCAGGCTGGCACGTGCCTGGGCGCCCGATGGTTGGGCTGGCGCGTTTTGGGGCCCGATGGTTGAGGGATGGCCTTTCCTGGGCGCCCCGTGGTATAGCAGGGGGGCACGTGCCCCGGGCGCCATTGGGGGGGGAAGGGAGGCGGGGCCCTGCCTGGGCCCCCTTGATGGTTTGCAGGCATGGCCGTGCCTGGGCGCCACTTGATGGTATAGCAGGCATGGCACGTGCCCTGGGCGCCACTTGATGGTATAGCAGGCATGGCACGTGCCCTGGGCGCCACTTGATGGTATAGCAGGTTTGGGACCCTGCCTGGGGCCACTTGATGGTTTTAACGGGGATGGCGTGCCCCGGGGGCCCCCTTGATGGTATAGCAGGCATGGCCTTCCTGGGCGCCACTTTATGGTTGCCCGGCATGGCACGTGCCTGGGCGCCATTTATGGTATAGCAGGCTGGCCGGGGCCCCGGGCCCGATGGATGGGGGGCATGGCGTGCCGGGCGCCACTTGATGGTATAGCAGGCATGGCACGTGCCCCGGGCCCCGGGTGGATAACCCGGCATGGGACGTGCCCCGGGGCCCTTTATGGAAAGCCGGAGGGATGGCACGTGCCCTGGGGCCACTTGATGGAGGGGATGGCACGTGCCTGGGCGCCACTTTGATGGTATGGGGTGGCACGTGCCTGGGCGCCCCCTTGATGGTATAGCAGGCATGGCCCTGCCCCGGGCACCCCGATGGTAAGCCCGGGCGGCCCTGCCTGGGCGCCGCGATGGAAACAGGCATGGCCCTGCCTGGGCGCCCCGGGTGGATGGGGCATGGCCCTGCCCCGGGGCCCCCTTTTGGGGTAGCAGGCATGGCCCTGCCGGGGGCCCGGGTGGTATGAGGGATGGCACGTGCCCTGGGCGCCACTTGATGGTTTTGCAGGCTGGCCCTGCCCCGGGCGCCCCGATGGTATGCCCGGCAAAGGCACTGGGCCCACTTGATGGTATGAGGGATGGCACGTGCCCCGGGGGGCCCTTTAAAAGGGTTTGCAGGCATGGCACGTGCCCCCGGGCGCCCGAAGGTATGGGAGGTCGGCACCCCGGGCGCCCGAGAAGGGGATGGGGGGCTGGCCTTTTCCCCGGGCCCCGATGGTATAGCGGGGATGGCCCTGCCCCGGGCCCCCGATGGTATAGCAGGCATGGCCCCTGCCCCGGGGCCACTTGGTGGTAACCGGGGATGGCGTGCCGGGGGCCCCCGATGGTATGGGGCGGCACGTGCCCTGGGCGCCACTTGATGGTATAGCAGGCATGGCACGTGCCCTGGGCGCCACTTGATGGTATAGCAGGCATGGCACGTGCCCTGGGCGCCACTTGATGGTATAGCAGGCATGGCACGTGCCCTGGGCGCCACGGGAAGGGTTTGCGGCATGGCATCCTGGGGCCCCGGAAAGGGATGGGGTATGGGCAGCCCCCAGGCGCCGCGAAAGGGAGGGGGGCCTGGCCCTGCCCCGGGCGCCACTTTATGGTATGGGGGAAAGGCCCTGCCCCGGGCGCCACTTGATGGTATGGGAGGGATGGCACGGCCCCGGGCGCCCGGGGGAAGGCGGCCCTACCCGGGGGCCGCCCGGGAAAGGGATAACCCGGTATCGTGCCCTGGGCGCCACTTGAAGGTTGCCGGGCTGGCCCTTCCCCGGGCGCCCGGTGGGGGGGCCACTGGGGGGACTGGGGGCCACTGGGGGGTGTTAGACAA
This sequence comes from Cherax quadricarinatus, assembly GCF_038502225.1. Lineage (NCBI taxonomy): Eukaryota > Metazoa > Arthropoda > Malacostraca > Decapoda > Parastacidae > Cherax > Cherax quadricarinatus. The sequence goes on from NW_027195282.1 coordinate 59,451, forward strand.
GCCATCCTCGGACAGTGTTAGACAAGCCATCCTCGGACAGTGTTAGACAAGCCATCCTCAGACAGTGTTAGACAAAAAAATGGATAGTGTTGGGAAAACCATCCCTCCCGGGCGGGGTTGACGGCCCTCCCCCGGACAGTTTTAGACAAGCCATCCTCCCGGGCGGTGTTAGAAAGCCATCCTCGGACATTTTTGAAAAAAACCCTCTACTCGGACGGTGTTGCAAGCCCCTCCTCGGGCGCCACTTGATGGGGTTTCCCTGGGTGCCACTGAGCAGTGTTAGACAAGCCATCCTCCCGGGCGGGGTTAGACAAACCCTCCCCGGGCGGGTTTTGACAAGCCATCCTCCCGGGCAGTGTTGAACCCAAACCATCCCCCCGGACGGTTTGACAAAACCATCCTCGGGCGGGTTTTTTAAAAAGGGCCCTCCTCCCGGGCGGGGTTAGAAAAGCCATCCTCGGACGGGGTTAGACAAGCCTCCTCGGACGGGGTTGGGGGAAAACCTTTCTCGGAACAGTGTTAGACAAAATCCTCGGACAGTGTTAGACTAGCCATCCTCGGACAGTGTTAGACAAGCCATCCTCGGACAGTGTTGAAAAAGCCATCCTCGGCCCCGTGTTGAACCCAAACCCCTCCCCCGGACAGTGTTAGACAAGCCATCCTCGGACAGTGTTAGACAAGCCATCCTCGGACAGTGTTAGACAAGCCATCCTCGGACAGTGTTAGACAAGCCATCCTCGGACAGTGTTAGACAAGCCATCCTCGGACAGTGTTGGGGGGAAGCCATCCTCGGACGGGGTTGAAAAAAATTTCCCCGGACGGGGTTAGACAAGCCATTCTCCCGGGCGGGGGTTTGACAAGCCTCCTCGGACGTGGGGAAACCGATCCTCCCGGGCGGGGTTAGACAAGCCCTCCTCGGACGTGTTGAAATAGCCATCCTCCCGGGCGGTGTTAGACAAGCCATCCCTGGACGGGTTTGCCATCCTCCCGGGCGGTGTTAAAACAAAAACCCTCCTGGGCCCGTGTCAAAAATTTTTTTTGGAAAGTATTAAATATCTTTGTTTATGATGGGTGGGAAGTACTAGGATGGCTAAAATTTACCCCCTTTTATAAATTACTAAATTTAAAATAGTGCTGGGAATTTTCATGACTATATCCCCCAAATGGTAAAGAAAAATTTTTAAGAAGAATATTTATATATAGTTTATATCCTGGGATGGTGAAAGTAATATCATAGTTTGAGTTCTGGGATACGAGAAGAATGTAGTATACATAGTTTGAGTATACGTAGTATACGAGAAGAATGTAGTATACATAGTTTGAGTATACGTAGTATACGAGAAGAATGTAGTATACATAGTTTGGAAGTTTTTTTTGCATTTTTAATTTAATTTTGGGGGGAAAAAGGGAAAAAATATAACCTTTGTTTAGTATTCGTAGTATGCAGGAAAAATAAACTTCGGGAACTGACGTAAGACTGTTGTTGTTCTGCGCAAACTAGGGAAGTAGTCTTGAATTTTGTGTAAAATCTGTGAAATTTAATGTTCTTTTAGGTGTTATTTTCTTATCCAAAAATTGCTGGGGAAAACCATGAAAAAATTTTTTGAAGAAGGGGAAAATGGGGCTGAAGGTCGGAAGGGCTTAAAAATTAGAGGGAGAGGGAAACCAAAGTAGAAAGAAATTTTTTGTCTTCTTTCCCGCAGCCCAGAAAAAAATTGTTCCCGCATCTAAATTTGTTGTTAGAATCCGAAGGGGGGATCAATCAGGGTTTTCCCTGACCCCTGTAGAAAACACCTCCCCTTTGGATATTTTTTGGATCCCAAATCCCGAACGAATTCATCCTTTGACGCCCTCCACTGCTCGCCAGGGGTTCAATAAAAAGGGAAAATTCTTTAAAAACCCCCACTATGATCTCATGTTGGACTCGACTCCTGATCAGGTATACCTTGGGGCAGTGGAAATTTTTTTGGGAAAAAAATTCATTTACAGGGGGCCTTTTGGGTTTTTTTCAGGAAAGGGCCAGAATGATGCTGGGGAACTTGGTTGAAACAGCTTGAAACAGCTAAAAAGGACGGCTGGGCAGTAAGGCTTTCCAGTCACGGGGCTTTTTTGGCCGCTCTTTTTGATAGCTGGACCCAGAAATGGGGGCCCCAAAGGAAATGAGAATAACAACCTGAGTGTTTTTGGCCCCTCAACGGTGGAGTGTACAGGGAACCAAAACAGGGGGCACTGAAACTCTCCCTTGGTTTTTCGGGTTTTCCCCAGATTAGATTTTCCACCAAGGGGGCTATTTAAATTTTACCCCCTATCCCATCCTTTGGAAAATTTGGTGGAGCATTTGGATAAAAAAAGGCCGGGGAAATAGGCCCCAAAGGGGTTTCAGATAAAAAATGGTTTATCTTATCTATAGTTCACTTATCTTTTAAACAAAATTTAAATTTAAGTATATTTAGTATCTTTTTTCATTAATAAAAATTTGTCTACTAGGCTTTTACTGTTTCTCTGTATTCCTCAATGAGTGGAAAATTAAGCAAGTGTTTTAAAACAGTGACCAATGCCGATCCCCTAATTTACATTTTGTTTTTATCATCATCTGCGGGCTCCAAACTCCCAAATACTTGTAAAAAAGCCCAAGCCCCCCCTACAAATCAGTAATTCTTTTTTTATGGCCAAACCTGGCCACTCAACTCGTCCCCTATTTTAACCAACCTAAACCTGGCCCACCATCAGTCAATTTTACCCCTAAAAACCCTTTACTACAACATCAGTACACATTTACCAAAACCTAAACCCCCAGACTACAACATCAGTCAGTACTTGTTCCAAAACCAAGCCTGGGCCCTTTTCAACATCAGTCAGTCTGTTCACATTTTCCCTTTCTCCCTAAACATCATCTACGTTCATGTTTTATTATAATTTGGGGTTTTAAAATCTACTCATTCTAACCCATTCCTATAACAATCATTTTCATTATTTCTTCTCTCCCAATTTTTATTCAATGTTGGCTGAAAACCAAAATTATTTTACATTTCTCCTTTGGGTTTTCTTTCTTTGGGTAAAAATTTAACTTTTTCATGAAGGGGGTAATCCCAAAGTGGTGGGGTCCAAAGGGGTTTGGTTAAATTCCCCTTTTTCCCTGATTTGTGGGTTTTTATCCCGGCTTCTCCCAAGGCATGTTGTTGCAGTCATTACATGAGTCAGAGCCTTCAATGATGACATAGAATCAGTAATTTATGATAGTCAAGCTCAGTGTCATAGGTTAGCTTTAGCCCTTTGGAAAAAACAATTCAGTTTCATTAGACCCGTTGTTAATTCTTATGCCCAACTCAACAAATTTTCTTAGGGGGTTGGGAACAAAAGCATATGCAGCCCCCGCCAGAAAACTCCCGTTTGATCCAAAAGTGTATATAACTTGGATTTAAATTATTACTGCCAGCTAGGTGAAATTTCTTCCCGGAGTTGCTCTAACAAGAAATTTTAAAGGGAAAGGGGTTACCCAGCAATGGAAACTTCTTGGGAGGAAATTGTAAGGGATGTGAATTTAAAAGAACACATCTTCCATGGAGGGTGAAAAGCTCTTTTTTCCTACAGTATTCAAAAATTTTAACCCGGGGTTTAAACTTTTTTAAAACAATTTCACGTTTTCCCAAACCATTTTTGATCTTTTGTATTTACCTCTAGAAATTGGTAAGATTCACTGGCATTATTCTGGTTCGTTTCTCAACATTCTAATACCCAGTGTTAATTTCAACAATCCCATCACTGATATTTGAAATCCAAAAAACCCTTCCTTTATGTTAAAACTTTTGTAGATCTGGGGCAAGGGGAAAAAATCCTGAAACTTCATTTTGCATTAACAAATGTCGGGAAAAAAACTTTTCCCAGCTAAATCCATGGGAGCAACATAATCAATTAAAGGGCCTAACATGGGGTATTCATCATTTCTACGGTTCCATTAACCCATAGTTTTGGGGGTTTTAAAACAACATTAGACCATAGTTAGGGTTGGGAACATTAGCACCAAATTAGGGTTGTAGCCAGCAACATTAACCCCCGGTTGGGGTTGTAGCCAGCAACATTAGCACCATGGGTTTGGGGGGGTGGGCCCGCAACATTACCCATAGTTGGGGGTTTTAAACCCCAAAAAATTGCACCATAGTTGGGTTTTTGGGCCCGCAACATTAGCCCCTAGTTGGGGTTGTGGGCCCGCAACATTCACCATAGTTGGGGTTGAAAAGGAACATTAGCACCCTAGTTGGGGTTGTAGGGAACATTAGCCCCTAGTTGGGGTTTAAAGGCAACAAATTGGGGGCCATAGTTAGGGTTGTAGCCAGCAACATTGGGACCGGTTTTGGGGGTTTTAGCCCCGCAACATTGGGACCATAGTTGGGGGTTGTGGGCCCAAAATTAGCACCATGGGTTTGGGGTTTTTCCAGCAACATTGGGACCATAGTTGGGGTTGTTGGGCCCGCAACATTACCACCCATAGTTGGGGTTTTAGCCAGCAACATTAGCAAATTGGGGTTTTAGCCAACATTACCACCATGGGTTTGGGGGGTTTTGAACAACCACCTGGTTGGGGTTGTGGGCCCCTTAAAATTTCACCCGGGTTTGGGGGTTTAAGCCAGCAACATTAACCATGGGTTTGGGGTTGAGCAGCAACATTACCACCATAGTTGGGGTTGTGGGCCCGCAACATTACCACCATAGTTGGGGTTTTAACCAGCAACATTACCACCCCTAGTTGGGGTTTTAGCTAACAACATTAGCACCATAGTTGGGGTTGTAAAACAACATTACCACCAAAAAGTTGGGGTTTGAACCAGCTTTTCACCATAGTTGGGGGTTTTGGCCAGCAACATTCCACCATAGTTGGGGTTTAGCCCCAACAACTGCCCCATAGTTGGGGTTGTGGCCAACAACATTAGCCCCTGGGTTTGGGGGTTTTGCCAAACATTAAATTTAGTTGGGGTTGTGGCCCCAGCATTAGCACCATAGTTGGGGTTGTAGCCAGCAACATTTTCACCATAGTTGGGGTTGTGGCCAGCAACATTGGCCCCCATGGTTTTGGGTTTGCCAGAACATTAAAAACCATAGTTGGGGTTGAGCCAGCAACTTAGCACCATAGTTGGGGTTGAGGAACATCAGCACCATGGTTTGGGGGTTTTAGCCAGCAACATTTGCCCCCCATGGGTTTGGGGGTTTTAGCCAGGGAATATTAGCACCATGGTTTGGGGTTGTAGCCAGCAACATTAAGCACCATAGTTGGGGTTGTAGCCAACAACATTAGCCCATAGTTGGGGTTGTGGGCCCCAACATTAGCACCATGGGTTTGGGGTTGTGGGAGCAACATTAGCACCATGGGTTTGGGGGTTTTAGCCGGGAACATTAGCACCATGGGTTTGGGGGTTTTAGCCCCGCAACTTGCCCATAGTTGGGGTTGTAGCCGGGAACTTGGGACCATAGTTGGGGTTGTGGGCCCGCAACATTGCCCTGGGTTTGGGGGTTTTGGGCCCGCAACTTGCACCATGGGTTTGGGGGTTTTAGCCAGCAACATTCCCATGGGTTGGGGGTTTCCCGCCAAACATTCACCTTTTGCTGGGGTTGGCCAGCAACTTCCCATAGTTGGGGTTGTAGCCGGCCCAAAATTGGGACCATAGTTGGGGTTAAATTTTTCAAACCAAGTGCCTTTTTAAATTTTTGGGTTTTTTAAATTAACTTTGAAATTGAGGGGGGTAAGGAACATTTAAAACCCTATTGGGGTTTTTTGCATTTTTTTTTGGGAATATTAGGGGGGAACAATTCTTTTAATAAAGTTGGGTTTTAACCCAAATTTTTATCCAAATTAGGGAACATGGAAAATTTCTTTTTTGGGGTTGTTTAACAATTCACCTGGTTTGGGGGTTTTAAAACCATTAAAATTGGGGTTTTAATAATTGCAAATTTTCCCCCAAAATTTGGGGTTTGGAAATTTCTATAGTTTGGGGGGGTAATTTTAAAATTTTCCCCAAATTGGGTTTGTAAAATTCCCTAGTTGGGGTTGTGAGCAAATTTTTCTATAGTTTGGTTTGTTGTATTACCACCAAAAGTTGGGGTTTTAGAACAACATTCCAATATTGGGGGTTTTACCAACAACATTCACCATAATTGGGGTTTGGCCCGAACCCAACCCCCATAGTTTGGGGGTTTTGTTAAAACATTACACCAAATTGGGGTTGTGGGGTTTTTTTTTACCACCCTAGTTGGGGTTTGTAGCGGCCTTTTTTAAATAGTTGGTTGTAAAAATTAAACCCTGTTTTTTAAAAAGAAAATTTGGGGTTTTGGAACAACCCTCCCAAAAGTTGGGGTTTTTAGGCAACATTTTCACCATAGTTGGGGTTGTTTTAAAAATTGAAATGTTGGGTTGTAGCCAGCATCATTAGCACCATGGTTTGGGATTGAGCCCGCAACATCAGCCCCCATAGTTGGGGTTGTAGCCAGCAACATTAGCACCATAGTTGGGGTTTTTAGCCAGCAACATTGCCCCATAGTTGGGGTTGTAGCCAACAACATTAGCACCATGGGTTTGGGGGTTTGGCCCGCAACATTAGCACCATGGGTTGGGGGTTTTAGCCAGCAACATTAGCACCATGGGGGGGGTTTTGGGCCCGCAACATTAGCACCATGGGTTGGGGTTTTTGGGCCCGCAACATTAGCACCATGGGTTTGGGGGTTTTAGCCAGCAACATTAGCACCATGGGTTGGGGGGTAGCCAGCAACATTAGCACCATAGTTGGGGTTGTAGCCAGCAACATTAGCACCATAAATTGGGGTTGTGGGCCCGCAACTTGGGACCATGGGTGGGGTTGTAGCCAGCAACGTGGGACCATGTTGGGGAGGTTGTAGCCAGCAACATTACCCCTTTGTTGGTGTTGTTGGGAACAACATTAACCCATAAATTGGGGTTGAGCCAACAACATTAGCACCATGGTTGGGGGTTTTAGGGCAACATTAGCACCATTTTTTGTGCAGGGGGTTTTCTTTTTCCCCCCCTTGGGGTTTTTCCAGCAACATTAGCACCATAAATTGGGGGTTTAGGGCCAAATTAGCACCATGGGTTGGGGGTTTTAGCCAGCAACATTAGCACCATAGTTGGGGGTTTTAGCCAGCAACATTAGGGACCATGGGTTTGGGGTTGTAAAAAAAATTGGGACCAAATTGGGGTTGAAGAACATTAGCACCATGGTTGGGGTTTGCCAGCAATTTTCAATTTGTTGGGGTTGTGGGCAACATTGGGACCTTTAGTTGGGGTTGGGACCCCAACATTAGCACCATAGTTGGGGTTGTAGCCAGCAACATTAGCACCATAGTTGGGTTGTGGCCAACTTGCCCAAAAGGGTTTGGGGGTTTTAGCCAACAACAGTAGCACCATAGCTGGGGTTGTGGGCCCCAACATTCCCAAAAGTTGGGGTTGAGCCGGCAACATTACCCATAGTTGGGGGTTTTAGCCAACACTTGCCCTGGTTGGGGTTTGTAAACATTAAACCATAGTTGGGGTTTACCAACGATTTCACCATTTTGGGGTTTTGGCCCGGCCTTAGAACCATAGTTAGGGTTGGAGCCAGCCCTTAGCACCATAGTTGGGGTTGTAGCCAGCCATTGGGACCTGGGTTTGGGGTTGTGGGCCCCAAAATTTGCACCATGGTTGGGGGTTTTATTTAAAGTTTTGGGAATGTTGGGGGTTTAGGGCCCGCAACATTGCCCTGGAAGGGGGGGTTGTAACCAGAACATTACCACCATAGTTGGGGTTTGTAGCCAGCCAAACCCCCAAATTGGGGTTGTGGGCCCCAACATTTGCCCCGGGGTTTGGGGTTGAGCCAGCAAATTACCCATAGTTGGGTTTGCGCCTTAAACCCTAGTTGGGGTTGATGAAAAACCACCCTAGTTGGGGTTGTAGCCAACAACATTAGCACCATGGTTTGGGGGTTTTGGGCCCGCAACATTACCACCATGGGTTTGGGGGTTTTGGAACCAAACACCATAGTTGGGGTTGTGGTCAACAACATTAAACCCTAGTTGGGGTTGTAGCAGCCAAAATTTCCCCCATGGTTTGGGGGTTTAAACCAGCAACATTGCCCCCAGTTGGGGGTTTTAGCCACCCATTAGCACCATAGTTGGGGGTTTTAGCCAACAACAATTTCCCAAAAGTTTGGGGGTTTTAGGCAACATTTGCACCTAGTTGGGGTTGTAAGGAACATTACCCAAGTTGGGTTTTTGGGAACATTAGAAATGGGTTTGGGGTTTTAGCCAGCATCATTAGCACCATAGTTTTGTTGCCGAACATCAACACCATAAATTGGGGTTGTAGCCAGCAACATTAGCACCGTAGTTGGGGTTTAGGGCCCCAACATTAGCACCGTAGTTGGGGGGTTTTCCAGCCCTTGCACCTGGTTGGGGGTTTTCCAGCAACATTAACCATAGTTGGGGTTTGGCCAGCAACATTAGCACCCTAGTTGGGGAAACCCAACATTAGCACCATAGTTGGGGTTGTGAGAAAATTTGCACCATAGTTGGGGTTGTAGCCAGCAACATTAACCATAGTTGGGTTTGGGCCCCAACATTAGCACCATAGTTGGGGTTGTTTAAAAAAAAATTTAACACCATAGTTGGGGTTGTAGCCAGCAACATTAGCCCCTAGTTGGGGGGGGGCCCGCAACATTAGCACCATAGCTGGGGTTGTAGCCAGCAACATTAGCACCATGGGTTTGGGGGTTTTTCCCCGCCAGCAACATTAAACCCTAGTTGGTGTTTGGGGAACCATTAACCCTGGGGTTTGGGGGTTTTAGCCGCCCTTAGCACCATAGTTGGGGTTTGTAAAACCAGCAACATTGGGACCCCTATTTTGGGGGTTGGCGGAACATTGCCCTGGGGTTTGGGGTTTGCCAGGAAACATTAGCACCATATTGGGGTTTTTGCCAGCAACATTGGGACCTTTTTGGGTTTGGGGGTTTGTGGAACATTAGCACCATAGTTTGGGGGTTTTGGGGAACTTGGGACCATGTTGGTGTTGGCAGTTAGGGATGTGGGGGGGGGGAGGAGAACCCGGGGAACCTTTTTTTTGGGGTTTGTGGCCAAAACAAAAAATTATCACCATAGTTGGGGTTGTCCAACAACAGTTGCACCATAGTTGGGGTTGTGGCCCAGCAACATTACCACCGGTTGGTGTTTGGGAAAAAAAAATTAGCCCCAAGTTGGGGTTGTAACAGCATTAGCACCATAGTTTGGGGGTTTTATGTTTTCCACCCTGCCAATAGATGGGTGGGGGATGTCGTTTGCTTGTTAATATCTTTGTTTTAGAGGAAGATATTATGAGGCCTAGTCGATTACAAATTGCTTGAACTTCATTAAGAATGGTGCTCATCTTTTTATGCCCTGTTGTATGTATCATGATGTCATCAGCATAGCTTATAGCTATATGTTTAGGTGAGGCAGGTACAGCATTTAGGAGAGCATTAATCAGAATATTAAATAGCATGGGACTAAGAACTCCTCCCTGCGGTGTACCCAAAGACACCTCCCCAGACTCACCTCCAAAGCCCCACCCAGAATCCACCCGGAGAGGGCTCCGGGGGCCAACGCCCCCGCGGCCCGGCCCGCGACCAGGCCCCATGGTGGACCAGAGCCCGATCAAACAGGCTGCCACCGCTGGCCTCACGCAGTCCAACGTACGAGCCACAGCCCGGACGTTGGACTGCGTGCAGCCAGCAGCAACAGCCCGGTCGACCAGGCTCCGATCCACCACGAGGCCCGGCCAAAGACCGGGGCGCGGGGGCGTCGACCCCCGGAACCCCCCCCCAGGCAAACTCCAGGTAAGGCTACAGAAGCGAGTCCAAAGAAATGTCCCTAGGTACTCCGCAGGTAGAGGACAGAGAATACTCTATTTGACAGGTATCCTATTATCCAGCAGAGTAAGCTATCACCAATATTCATTTTGGCTAGTTCATGTAGTATAACGGTTCTGTTCGCGATACCAAATGCAGATTTTAGATCAAGAAAAGTTGTAAAACTAGTAGAGGTGTGTGCAGTGAGAAAGGTGGAAATACAGTTCTGCACACTTTTACCTTTCATGAACCCATAGAGGTAGGGAAAAGTTGGTGTCTAATACTGTAGTACAGTCTGTTAAGTATCATTCTTTCAAAAGTTTTACAAAGACAACTAGTTAAGGAGATCGGTCTAAATGTATCAGACTGTTGGGGCTTAGGGATAGGCACAATGAAACTACTGGTAGATAACCTAGGATAACTCAAAAAAAAGTCAGAATCCCTCAGTTCCGGGATTAATCTTATTTCTTGACATGCTTGACCAGGGTAATGTGCCTCCGTAATGTTGAAGTACAGTCCCTGTAATTTTGAGGTACAATCCCTGGACACATTGCATGTCTGCAATGTTGAGATACAGTCGCTGGAAACATTGCGTGTCTGTAATGTTCAGATACAGTCGTTGGACACATTATGTGTCTAATGTTGAGGTACAGTCCCTGGACGCACTGCATGTCTGTAATGTTGAGGTACAGTCCCTGGACCCATTATTGTTCCAATAGTCACAAAGAAGTTATTTAATTTGTTTACAATCTCTGAGGCTTGGAGGAGGAAGTTCATTTGGTTTAAAATAATAGTGATAATAATTTTTATATGTACAAGTACATGTACAACGTGTATACAACATTACATAGTGCCGTCAATGACATACTATACAGAAAACCCCATGTTATGCAGAGCATTTCGGGCAAATTAGGATAATTATGATACCAGGATGCGACCCACACCAGTCATCTAACACTCAGGTACCTAATTATTGCAATATGAACACCTACAGCTGGTGTCTTAAGGAAACACACCCGAACGTTTCCACTGATACCGTTTATCGAACCATGGACTCAAATGTGTGAGCTGAGTACACTACCACCCACTGTCTTCCGAGCCTTATTTTTATTTCCTTTAGTAAGACAAAATTTTTCTCAATTGCGCTGTGGACGTCGTCAGTTTGTCACGGGTTATTTAATCTCTTTGTTGGCACTTGTTTAGCTTTTAATCGGCAAAATCTGTTTTATTGCATGAAGAAATGTGTGAACGTTAATGTATAGTTGTCTCTGCTAATTGAAGTTGATGATTTCCACTATATAATTATTATTTTGGAGAATAATGCTGATTTTACTAGTTTCATTGGTCAAGTTTGATAATTTAGTGACTAGGTCGGTGATCAGTAGTACTGTCTGCTCGAGGATCTCGAATATTTGTCCGTAGATGTCTGCTGTTTGAGGAACTAGAACATTTGTCTATATGTTATCAAGTTATGTTATAGCAGTCTTAGTTTTTCTTGTAGTCTTGGTTATTCAATGTATTAGTAAGGTAATTGTTACTAAATAAGTCTGTTACTGAGCTCTTCTCATTGAATGAAGTTGATGTTTCTTTAGCTGATTAAGTCCTTCAGGTCTTTCCTAAGTTAGTTGTGTTTGTATATGGTGACCTGGAGATACCTATTGTAAGAGGAGTATTGTAAGAGGTATTGTAAGAGGGGTATCATTAGAGGGGTATTGTAAGAGGAGTAATGTAAGAAGGGAAGTAAGAAAAGTATGGCAAGAGTATGGACACATTCCCCGTGTCCGACTAAACCTTTACAAAAACTCAATGTATGTCAAAAGGCCCTAAAATCTTGAGCACTCTACCTGAAAACTCTAGAACAGCAGACACATCCATCACCTTCAAAACTAATGTTAGGAAACGTCTTATCTCCCTGATACACCCCATCAACTAACTACATAAAAACCACCAGATGGTCCACACTTACACTCACTCACTCACCCATTTGACTATAAGCACAGAAATACGTATCTTAATCTTAAAATAATGATTCCAAACTAGTCATAAGTTTGCCTGTGATACTCCAATATAGAAACTATGTATTGTGCCAAAACAAAAGCATTCACATGGCTAAACTCACAAACTAGTATTTGTCACTTAGTATTTAGTCAATTTACTTAACAATTTGTTATAATTTAGGGTTAAGAATTAATCTAAGTAATCTGTAGTTATTATTTTACTACAAGTAAACCACACAATAACCAAAATCTGTAAACCCTGCATTGTAATCCTTATAGAGAATAAACTTTGATTTGATTTTATTTGATTGTAAGGGGTGTATTATAAGGAGGGGTATTGTAAGGAATATTGTAAAAAGGTTATTCCAGTACTGTGTATTCTCAGATCGATTCTGGTGCAGATTGCACGAGTACATTCATTTCATTAGTGCATTAGACTGGCGTTCTTCCATCCCTTGATGTAGCCAGCAGGTGTGTATGTCTGTACACCTCACTCAGTTGTGTCTGTAGTGGTGTGGGTGAGCCAGCAGGTGTGTATGTCTGTACACCTCACTCAGTTGTGTCTGTAGAGGTGTGGGTGAGCCAGCAGGTGTGTATGTCTGTACACCTCACTCAGTTGTGTCTGTAGTGGTGTGGTGAGCCAGCAGGTGTGTATGACTGTACACCTCACTCAGTTGTGTCTGTAGTGGTGTGGGTGAGTCAGCAGGTGTGTATGTCTGTACACCTCACTCAGTTGTGTCTGTAGTGGTGTGGGTGAGTCAGCAGGTGTGTATGTCTGTACACCTCACTCAGTTGTGTCTGTAGTGGTGTGGGTGAGTCAGCAGGTGTGTATGTCTGTACACCTCACTCAGTTGTGTCTGTAGTGGTGTGGGTGAGTCAGCAGGTGTGTATGTCTGTACACCTCACTCAGTTGTGTCTGTAGTGGTGTGGGTGAGTCAGCAGGTGTGTATGTCTGTACACATCACTCAGTTGTGTCTGTAGTGGTGTGGGTGAGTCAGCAGGTGTGTATATCTGTACACCTCACTCAGTTGTGTCTGTAGTGGTGTGGGTGAGTCAGCAGGTGTGTATGTCTGTACACCTCACTCAGTTGTGTCTGTAGTGGTGTGGGTGAGTCAGCAGGTGTGTATGTCTGTACACCTCACTCAGTTGTGTCTGTAGTGGTGTGGGTGAGTCAGCAGGTGTGTATGTCTGTACACCTCACTCAGTTGTGTATGTAGTGGTGTGGGTGAGCCAGCAGGTGTGTATGTCTGTACACCTCACACAGTTGTTTTGGAAAAGTGGGGGGGTGAGTCACAGGGAAAGGTTTTACCCCCACCAATGTGGGTTTGGGTAAGCCACATTGAAAGTTTTAACACCCCCCCAACTGTATGGGGGGAAACCAAAAATGGTTTCGCACCTCACTATTTTCCAAATGAAAAAGGGGGTTGTATTTTTTCCCCCCACCAGTTGTTTTTAATTTGGGAGCCAGGGGTTTTAAAATTTTTACCCCCTCCATTTTTCTTGGGGGGGGGAGTCACATTTATGTTCCTGCCCCTCACCATTTTTCGATTGGGGGGAAAAACAGGGGTTATGGTAAAAACCTCACCAGTTTGTCGGTAGGGGTTGAAAAAACAGGGGGGCACCCCCACCATTTGGGGACTGGGAGGGGGGGAAAGCGGTGTGTATGTCCCCCCATCATTTTTCAGGGTTGGGAGCCAGGTGGAGTCGGCACCCTACTTTTGGATGTGGGGTGGGGGTGAGAAAACAGGGTGTGGGGTCTGTACCCCCTACCCAGTTGTGTCTGAGTGGTGTGGGGGAGCCAGCAGGTGTTTTTCTGTACACCCCACCCAGTTGTGTAAGTGGTGTGGCTGTACACCTCACTCAGTTGTGTATGTAGTGGTGTGGGTGAGCCAGCAGGTGTGTATGTCTGTACACCTCACTCAGTTGCGTCTGTAGTGGTGTGAGTGAGCCAGCAGGTGTGTATGGCTGTACACCTCATTCAGTTGTGTATGTAGTGGTGTGGGTGAGTCAGCAGGCGTGTATGGCTGTACACCTCACTCAGTTGTGTATGTAGTGGTGTGGGTGAGCCAGCAGGCGTGTATGTCTGTACACCTCACTCAGTTGTGTATGTAGTGGTGTGGGTGAGTCAGCAGGTGTGTATGTCTGTACACCTCACTCAGTTGTGTATGTAGTGGTGTGGGTGAGCCAGCAGGTGTGTATGTCTATACACCTCACTCAGTTGTGTATGTAGTGGTGTGGGTGAGTCAGCAGGCGTGTATGTCTGTACACCTCACTCAGTTGTGTATGTAGTGGTGTGGGTGAGTCAGCAGGTGTGTATGTCTGTACACCTCACTCAGTTGTGTCTGTAGTGGTGTGGGTGAGCCAGCAGGTGTGTATGTCTGTACACCTCACTCAGTTGTGTCTGTAGTGGTGTGGGTGAGTCAGCAGGTGTGTATGTCTGTACACCTCACTCAGTTGTGTATGTAGTGGTGTGGGTGAGCCAGCAGGTGTGTATGTCTGTACACCTCACTCAGTTGTGTATGTAGTGGTGTGGGTGAGTCAGCAGGTGTGTATGTCTGTACACCTCACTCAGTTGTGTATGTAGTGGTGTGGGTGAGTCAGCAGGCGTGTATGTCTGTACACCTCACTCAGTTGTGTATGTAGTGGTGTGGGTGAGTCAGCAGGTGTGTATGTCTGTACACCTCACTCAGTTGTGTCTGTAGTGGTGTGGGTGAGCCAGCAGGTGTGTATGTCTGTACACCTCACTCAGTTGTGTCTGTAGTGGTGTGGGTGAGTCAGCAGGTGTGTATGTCTGTACACCTCACTCAGTTGTGTCTGTAGTGGTGTGGGTGAGCCAGCAGGTGTGTATGTCTGTACACCTCACTCAGTTGTGTCTGTAGTGGTGTGGGTGAGTCAGCAGGTGAGTATGGCTGTACACCTCACTCAGTTGTGTCTGTAGTGGTGTGGGTAAGTCATCAGGTGTGTATGGCTGTACACCTCACTCAGTTGTGTCTGTAGTGGTGTAGGTGAGTCAGCAGGTGTGTATGGCTGTACACCTCACTCAGTTGTGTCTGTAGTGGAGTGGGTGAGTCAGCAGGTGTGTATGTCTGTACACCTCACTCAGTTGTGTCTGTAGTGGTGTGGGTGAGCCAGCAGGTGTGTATGGCTGTACACCTCACTCAGTTGTGTCTGTAGTGGTGTGGGTGAGTCAGCAGGTGTGTATGGCTGTACACCTCACTCAGATGTGTCTGTAGTGGTGTGGGTGAGTCAGCAGGTGTGTATGGCTGTACACCTCACTCAGTTGTGTCTGTAGTGGTGTGGGTGAGTCAGCAGGTGTGTATGGCTGTACACCTCACTCAGATGTGTCTGTAGTGGTGTGGGTGAGTCAGCAGGTGTGTATGGCTGTACACCTCACTCAGATGTGTCTGTAGTGGTGTGGGTGAGTCAGCAGGTGTGTATGGCTGTACACCTCACTCAGTTGTGTATGTAGTGGTGTGGGTGAGTCAGCAGGTGTGTATGGCTGTACACCTCACTCAGTTGTGTCTGTAGTGGTGTGAGTGAGTCAGCAGGTGTGTATGTCTTTACACCTCACTCAGTTGTGTATGTAGTGGTGTGGGTGAGTCAGCAGGTGTGTATGGCTGTACACCTCACACAGTTGTGTCTGTAGTGGTGTGGGAGAGTCAGCAGGTGTGTATGTCTGTACACCTCACTCAGTTGTGTATGTAGTGGTGTGGGTGAGTCAGCAGGTGTGTATGTCTGTACACCTCACTCAGTTGTGTATGTAGTGGTGTGGGTGAGTCAGCAGGTGTGTATGTCTGTACACCTCACACATTTGTGTCTGTAGTGGTGTGGGTGAGCCAGCAGGTGTGTATGACTGTACATATCACTCAGTTGTCTCTGTAGTGGTGTGAGTGAGCCAGCAGGTGTGTATGTCTGTACACCTCACACATTTGTGTCTGTATTGGTGTGGGTGAGCCAGCAGGTGTGTATGACTGTACATATCACCCAGTTGTGTCTGTAGTGGTGTGGGTAAGCCAGCAGGTGTGTATGGCTGTACATACCACTCAGTTTTGTCTGTACTGGTGTGGGTGAGCCAGCAGGTGTGTATGGCTGTACACCTCACTCAGTTGTGTCTGTATTGGTGTGGGTGAGCCATCAGGTGTGTATGGCTTTACACCTCACTCAGTTATGTCTGTAGTGGTGTGGGTGAGCCAGCAGGTGTGTATGGCTGTACATCTCACCAGTTGTGTCTGTAGTGGTGTGGGTAAGCCAGCAGGTGTGTATAGCTGTACATATCACTCAGTTGTGTATGTACTGGTGTGGGTGAGCCAGGAGGTGTGTATGGCTGTACACCTCACTCAATTGTGTCTGTAGTGGTGTGGGTGAGCCAGCAGGTGTGCATGGCTGTACACCTCACTCAGTTGTGTCTGTAGTTGTGTGGGTGAGCCATCAGGTGTGTATAGCTGTACACCTCACTCAGTTGTGTCTGTAGTGGTGTAGGTGAGCCAGCATGTGTGTATGGCTGTACACCTCACTCAGTTGTGTCTGTACTGGTGTGGGTGAGCCAGCAGGTGTGTATGGCTGTACACCTCACTCAATTGTGTCTGTAGTGGTGTAGGTGAGCCAGCAGGTGTGTTTGGCTGCGCATCTCACTCAGTTGTGTCTGTAGTGGTGTGGGTGAGCCAGCAGGTGTGTATGGCTCTACATATGACTCAGTTGTGTCTGTGCTGGTGTGGGTGAGGCAGCAGGTGTGTATGGCTGTACACTTCACTCAGTTGTGTCTGTAGTGGTGTGGGTGAGCCAGCAGGTGTGTATGGCTGTACATCTCACCCAGTTGTATCTGTAGTGGTGTGGATAAGCCAGCAGGTGTGTATGGCTGTACATACCACTCAGTTTTGTCTGTACTGGTGTGGGTGAGCCAGCAGGTGTGTATAGCTGTACATATCACTCAGTTGTGTATGTACTGGTGTGGGTGAGCCAGCAGGTGTGTATGGCTGTACACCTCACTCAATTGTGTCTGTAGTGGTGTGGGTGAGCCAGCAGGTGTGCATGGCTGTACACCTCACTCAGTTGTGTCTGTAGTTGTGTGGGTGAGCCATCAGGTGTGTATGGCTGTACACCTCACTCAATTGTGTCTGTAGTGGTGTAGGTGAGCCAGCAGGTGTGTATGGCTGTACACCTCACTCAATTGTGTCTGTAGTGGTGTAGGTGAGCCAGCAGGTGTGTTTGGCTGCGCATCTCACTCAGTTGTGTCTGTAGTGGTGTGGGTGAGCCAGCAGGTGTGCATGGCTGTACACCTCACTCAGTTGTGTCTGTAGTTGTGTGGGTGAGCCATCAGGTGTGTATGGCTGTACACCTCACTCAGTTGTGTCTGTAGTGGTGTAGGTGAGCCAGCAGGTGTGTATGGCTGTACACCTCACTCAATTGTGTCTGTAGTGGTGTAGGTGAGCCAGCAGGTGTGTTTGGCTGCGCATCTCACTCAGTTGTGTCTGTAGTGGTGTGGGTGAGCCAGCAGGTGTGTATGGCTCTACATATCACTCAGTTGTGTCTGTGCTGGTGTGGGTGAGGCAGCAGGTGTGTATGGCTGTACACTTCACTCAGTTGTGTCTGTAGTGGTGTGGGTGAGCCAGCAGGTGTGTATGGCTGTACATCTCACCCAGTTGTGTCTGTAGTGGTGTGGATAAGCCATCAGGTGTGTATAGCTGAACATATCACTCAGTTGTGTCTGTAGTGGTGTGGGTGAGCCAGCAGGTGTGTATGGCTGTACACCTTAGTTGTGTCTGTGCTGGTGTGGGTGAGCCATCAGGTGTGTATGGCTGTACACCTCAATCAATTGTGTCTGTAGTGGTGTAGGTGAGCCAGCAGGAGTGTATGGCTGTATACCTCACTCAGTTGTGTCTGTAGTGGTGTAGGTGAGCCAGCAGGTGTGTATGGCTGTACACCTCACTCGGTTGTGTCTGTAGTAGTGTGGGTGAGCCAGCAGGTGTGTAGTAGTGTGGGTGAGCCAGGTTTCAGTCAAGATAATGAATGTTGGATTTGCCTTTAGCGTCTCTAGGAACAGCGATGTCATCGCTATGTTTACTTAGGGATACGACATTGTAGGTAAATACTGTCTGGTGTTGTTAAGATAGTTGTGGCGTGGTTTGCAGTGTAATATTTGCAGTCCTAATCTGCAGTGGATTGATTATTGAAAGATCAGAAAGGAGGTTCAACTCAGGATCAATGATTGATAGTATTTTTTTTTTTTGAGGCATGCAAATAATTTAGATAAATGAATTAGTTTAATAGTAGGAACAAAATAAAGCCAGTAATTATGTAATACATTTCGGGTAACTAATAAGTCTTTCATGTTACTTAAGAACTAGATATAACTTATTATGTAAGACTCATTATGCTGTTAACTATAATACAAAGTACAGTAAGAAAAGTAATTTATGCCAAATGGTCAGTTACAAAACAATTACATATTATTTAAACTGTTTCAATGATCAGGTTTCTGGAGTGATTGAATATAGTGAAAATACAGTAAGTTTTTTTAAATTTCAAAACAAATATAATGGGACTATGTATGTTACCAACTATATATGGAAGTTGAGGAAAGCTGGAAGAAAAGTGACGGAGAACTGGATGAAAACAGGTTTTGACATAGCGTATTGCTGTCTAGATTATAAGATGATGCGATGTTTTTTTAACAATACTCTGAAGTGATTGGCAGACAAGGGACCTTCAGATAAAGAATTCCAGATTTTAGGGCCTTTTATGCGCAATGAGTTTCTTTTTACACATGTTGAGACGGACGAGGGGTGTATACAGTGTTGCAGAGTGTATACAGTGTTGCAGAGTGTATACAGTGTTGCACAGTACATACAGTGTTGCACAGTGTATACAGTGTTGCACAGTGTATACAGTGTTGCACAGTGTATACAGTGTTGCACAGTGTATACAGTGTTGCACAGTGTATACAGTGTTGCACAGTGTATACAGTGTTGCACAGTGTATACAGTGTTGCACAGTGTATACAGTGTTGCACAGTACATACAGTGTTGCACAGTGTATACAGTGTTGCACAGTGTATACAGTGTTGCACAGTATATACAGTGTTGCACAGTATATACAGTGTTGCACAGTGTATACAGTGTTGCACAGTATATACAGTGTTGCAGAGTGTATACAGTGTTGCACAGTATATACAGTGTTGCAGAGTGTATACAGTGTTGCACAGTGTATACAGTGTTGCACAGTATATACAGTGTTGCACAGTATATACAGTGTTGCACAGTGTATACAGTGTTGCACAGTATATACAGTGTTGCACAGTATATACAGTGTTGCGCAGTGTATACAGTGTTGCACAGTATATACAGTGTTGCACAGTATATACAGTGTTGCACAGTGTATACAGTGTTGCACAGTATATACAGTGTTGCACAGTATATACAGTGTTGCACAGTGTATACAGTGTTGCACAGTATATACAGTGTTGCACAGTATATACAGTGTTGCACAGTATACACGGTGTTGCGCAGTATATACAGTGTTGCACAGTATATACAGTGTTGCACAGTATACACAGTGTTGCACAGTGTATACAGTGTTGCACAGTATATACAGTGTTGCACAGTATATACAGTGTTGCACAGTATATACAGTGTTGCACAGTATATACAGTGTTGCACAGTATACACGGTGTTGCGCAGTATATACAGTGTTGCACAGTATATACAGTGTTGCACAGTATACACAGTGTTGCACAGTGTATACAGTGTTGCACAGTATATACAGTGTTGCACAGTATATACAGTGTTGCACAGTATACACAGTGTTGCACAGTGTATACAGTGTTGCACAGTATATACAGTGTTGCACAGTATATACAGTGTTGCACAGTGTATACAGTGTTGCACAGTATATACAGTGTTGCACAGTATATACAGTGTTGCACAGTGTATACAGTGTTGCACAGTATATACAGTGTTGCACAGTATATACAGTGTTGCACAGTATATACAGTGTTGCACAGTATATACAGTGTTGCACAGTATATACAGTGTTGCACAGTGTATACAGTGTTGCACAGTATATACAGTGTTGCACAGTATATACAGTGTTGCACAGTGTATACAGTGTTGCACAGTATATACAGTGTTGCACAGTATATACAGTGTTGCACAGTATATACGGTGTTGCACAGTATATACAGTGTTGCACAGTATATACAGTGTTGCACAGTAATGCAACAAGTAGAAATAAAACTTTAATTAAAGAGTATAATATTCTTGATATTATATAACATTTGCGAGGCAGTAATGTTAAACTAATAAACAACAGTTGTTTACTATGTGTTAGGGAGTGTTAATTAACTAAGAGTAAGAATTTTGCAAAGTAAACCTGGTTTAAACAATACACTGGTTTTACAAAATGAAGGTTACGAGATAGAAGTCGACAATATAAACTTGGTCAAAATAATATACAATAACACACAATAATACAATACACAGTAAGCCAGGTTTATGTGATAAATGGTTTAAAAAACCGACAAGTTGAAGATCGAGACATTTATGCAACATATGGGAATCTTTACTGAGGAAACGTTTCGCCACACAGTGACTTCATCAGTCCAATACAAAGCAGAAAGGTGTAAGGAGGTGTGGTATAGAAGCCACGTCTACGGTCCTATGCTGTACTTTCTACAAGACTGATGGACTGAACACATCGACTCCAGGCTGAGGGACTGATTACCTCAAACTCCTCCTCTCCTTACACCATTCTGCTTTGTATTGGACTGATGAAGCCACTGTGTGGCGAAACGTTTCCTCAGTAAAGATTCCCATATGTTGATAAATTAGACACATGTGCAACTCTTGGGTATCTTTATTGAGGAAACGTTTCGCCACACAGTGGCTTCATCAGTCCATACAAAGGAGAATCTTGAAGAACAGGAGGAGAATGAGGTAATCAGTCCCTCAACCTTGAGTCGATGTGGTCAGTCCATCAATCTTGAATAGAATACGGCATACGTGCTGAGAAGGAGCTTATAAACCGTTGGCAGGAGAGGTGCAGAAGTCATAGGTCGTGTAACATTTGTTCAATGTTGAAGTAGGTCGTGCCCAAGAATTAGGCAAGCGAAGAATTCCCAAGTATTAAGATCCCAAGAAGTTGCAGTGTCTGACAGGTTTGTAGATGAATGGTTCAGAGAACCGACATGTTGATAAATTAGACACATGTGCAACTCTTGGGTATCTTTATTGAAGAACAGGAGGAGAATGAGGTAATCAGTCCCTCAACCTTGAGTCGATGTGGTCAGTCCATCAATCTTGAATAGAATACGGCATACGTGCTGAGAAGGAGCTTATAAACCGTTGACAGGAGAGGTGAAGCAGTCATTGGTCGTGGGAATTCTTCGCTTGCCTAATTCTTGGGCACGACCTACTTCAACATTGAACAAATGTTACACGACCTATGACTGCTGCACCTCTCCTGCCAACGGTTTATAAGCTCCTTCTCAGCACGTATGCCGTATTCTATTCAAGATTGATGGACTGACCACATCGACTCAAGGTTGAGGGACTGATTACCTCATTCTCCTCCTGTTCTTCAAAATTCTCCTTTGTATGGACTGATGAAGCCACTGTGTGGCGAAACGTTTCCTCAATAAAGATACCCAAGAGTTGCACATGTGTCTAATTTATCAACATGTCGGTTCTCTGAACCATTCATCTACAAATTCCCATATGTTGCATAAATGTCTCAGTCTTCAATCCAGGTTTAAATGATACTCTGGTTTTACAACCAAAGATTAATTAAAAAAAAGCGAACAAGAGTTCGCTTTGCAAATACAAAGAGAAACTAAATTTTCCCAAGTTGCCCCACCAGAGCGTAATGCCCCAACCTGAGTTTAGTTACCGGCTTCACAATAAAACCGTTAAAAAAAAATATCGCAAGAAAATGTAGCTGGAATTTTGCCTCTTCAGTATAATAATAAATAGTAATATATCTGTATTTATACAAGTACATGTACAAGGTATACAGGCCTAGCTGACATCAGTGACATATTGATACATAGAAAGCCGCTTGTTATGCAGAGCATTTCGGGCAAATTAGGTCAATTTTGTCCCAGGATGCGACCCACACCAGTCGACTAACACCCAGGTACCCATTTTATTAAATAGGGACAGCAGGTGTCTTAAGGAAACACGTCCTAATATTTCCACCCATACCAAGGATCGAGCAACGTACCTCAGTGTGTAAGCTGAGCGCACTAGCAATCGAGCTACAGGACACTGAAGGGACGTGGAGGGAGAACTCATGATAAAATACGGCAGGTGGAGGAACAGGAGACTCAGACTATCATCAGCGTAACAGGTGGCGAGGCTGAAGTGACCCAGGGTGACAACCTCTCAGTGAGACAGCCTAATAGGTGGTGAGGCTGAAGTGACCCAGGTGACAACTTCTCAGAGACTTGGAAAGTACTAGAAGGTTAAAAATACGTCGCAGTCAAACTGGTTCTCACAACAGTAACAGCACAGGACAGGATGAAGCAACGAAATCATCATTATGGGTGATAGAATAATTCCACCGAAAGTACCTCAACCTGGAGAGAACAAGAAAGTACCTCAACCAGGAGAGAACAAGAAAGTACCTCAACCAGGAGAGAACAAGAAAGTACCTCAACCAGGAGAGAACAAGAAAGTACCTCAACTAGGAGAGAACAAGAAAGTACCTCAACCAGGAGAGAACAAGAAAGTACCTCAACCAAGAGAGAACAAGAAAGTACCTCAACCAGGAGAGAACAAGAAAGTACCTCAACCAGGAGAGAACAAGAAAGTACCTCAACCAGGAGAGAACAAGAAAGTACCTCAACCAGGAGAGAACAAGAAAGTACCTCACCCAGGAGAGAACAAGAAAGTACCTCACCCAGGAGAGAACAAGAAAGTACCTCAACCAAGAGAGAACAAGAAAGTACATCAACCAAGAGAGAACAAGAAAGTACATCAACCAAGAGAGAACAAGAAAGCAGTGGCAAGAACTGAGGGAAGACAGTGATGCCAGAGGTGAGACTAGATAATACGTCTCCGTGGATGGTGAGGGAGGAAGCAGAGGTACTGTGTATGCTTGTAGCAACAATCTTCAACACAGACAGAGAGGTAGTGTTAAACTTCAAACTAGCCTCACTGACCTCCATAGTATTTAAGTTTATGGAGAAAATTATCAGAAAAGTGGTAAAGCACCTAGAAATGTGAGGATTCATAAATGACAATTGAAACAGCTCTCAGGATGGTAAATCGTGTGCCGCAAACCTACTGGAGTTCTATGACAAGGTAACAGAAGTAAAACAAGAGAGAGAGGTACCTGGAGTCTACCTGGAGGGTATTCCAAGGATCAGTGCCCCTGAGGCATTGATCCTTGGAATACCCTCCTTGGTCACGACCGACCAGGCCTCCCAGTGGATCAGGGCCTGTTCAACCAAGCTGTTATTGCTGACCGCACGTAGTCCAGCATACGAATCCTAGCCCGGCTGATCCAGTACCGACTTTAAGTATCTGTCCATCTCCCTCTTGAAGGCAGCCAGGGGCTTTCAAGAGGGCTGCCTGGTGGGAGGCTGTTGAATAGTCCTGGACCCCGGTCACTTACTGTGTTTTCTTTTAGTTTACCAGAGGGATGCATTTTCCTGGACTGTAGGAAGGCTTTTTGCACAGTACTACACAAGACACTGGAAAAAAACAAGAGGAGCAAGCAAGGAGAGCACTACACTGGATCAAAACATAACTGACAAGAAGGAAACAAGTGATGGGCCATAAAGAGGTGTCGGAATGGGTGTATGTTACGAGTGGAGTTAAACAAGGATCACTACTAGGACCTGTACTACTTTTTGCTTACGTGAATTACATGACGGAAAGGATAGTCAGAGGTATCCCCATTTGCAAGTGATGTAAAACTGGTGAGAATACAAGCAGATATGGACTATGTAAGGCTATAAATGGATCTGGATAGGCTACAGGTCTGGTCTGACAAGTACCTATTGGAGTTTAACCCCAGCAAGTGGAAATTTATGAAGTTTGGGGAAGAGCAAAGAAGGCCGCAAACGGAGTACAGGCTTAGAAAGGGGGGACAAAGGCTCGAGCTCTCACTAAAGGAGAAGAGCCTTGGGGTGAGCATTGTACAGAGTATATCGCCAATGGTCAATGGTCAGTCGTCAGTGGTCAGTGGTCAGTCGTCACGTGAGGTCACAGACCCTGAGCTGCTTTGGGGATTAGCGTGGACGGTTACAAAGCATGGCTTGCTTCTGCAGTGTTTTAAAAATTGAGGTTGGAGAGTTGAAGGAGGAGGTCTTGCTTCTCCAGGAGGAGATTAGGAGGCTGAAGGTCCACCTCAATGGGTCTGGGAGAGAGTGTGAGGTGGCTGGCATTGTGGGAAATGAGGCTTCTAGCAGTGAGGTGCAGTCTGTCTCTCGCTGTGAGGAGGCTGTAGGTGGGGAGGTAGCAACGGCTACCAGCAGTGAGGTGCAGTCCAGCACCTGCTACAAGTGGCGAGTGGTTCCCAGTAATGGGAGGAGAATCAGAATAAGGAAAGTTAAGAGTGAATATCTGAAGGTAGGAAATCGCTTCTCTGTTCTTCAGGATGAATGTACTTCAGTGGCCAGTGAAGGTAAGGGTACTACTGCCCCTGCTAACAGAGGTAAGCGCATTCTTGTGGTTGGTGACTCTCAGGTAAGATATATTGACCGTGCTTTTTGTAATAGGAATAAGAAGATGAGAGATAGAGTGTGCTTCCCTGGAGCTGGTGTTGGGGACATAATTAACAGGTTGGATAATATCATGTCAGGTAATGGGAACAAGCCCATTATCTGTCTCAGTGCTGGTGGAAATGATATTGGGAAGGGTAGGAGAGAAGAGCTGCTAGATAAGTACAGGTCAGCTATAGATTTCATTAAGTCTAAGGGAGGGGTCCCAATCATATGTAGCATCTTGCCTAGAATGGGGGTAGGAAATGAATGGCTGTCTAGGGCAATTGGTGTAAATTGCTAGCTAGACAGATACTGCAAGGAGCTTGCAATCCCATTCATTGACAACTGGAACAACTTTTATGGCAAACATGATATGTATGCAAGGGATAGGGTACAAACTCTCTGGAGCTGGGGTGGTAGCACTTGCAAACTCAATTGAGAAGGCCATTGGTGAAATGCCTATGATTTTAAACTTATAGAAGATAGAGGTATGGGGGTGTGTGTGAAACAAGCAGGTTGCAACACTAGGGTTGGAAGCAGTAAATGTATAAAAGGCATTCAGCATGAAGTTATAAATAAAGACAATAGATCAGGTCAGCAAACAAAGGGGGACAGCAGAGGGCAGCTTCCTTAAGGTTTACTATACTAATAGCAGGAGTGTAAGAAATAAGATAGATGAGCTAAGATTAATTGCAAGTGCAGGAAACATAGATATTATTGCTATAACAGAGACCTGGCTAAATCTGAAAGATAGAGAGATGCCCTCTGAATGTCACATACAAGGCTATAAATTATTCCACACTGACAGGGTCAACAGGAAGGGTGGTGGAGTAGCGATGTAAGCCAGAGACAATTTAAATTGTTGTTTTAGACAAGATATAAAATAAGAAGCATCGGCCACTGAATCTGTTTGGTTGCAGCTTCTCGAGGGCCGAGAAAAGCTGGTTCTGGGTGTGATTTACAGGGCCCCAAATCTTGATAGGGAGTGCAGTAAACTTCTATGGGACGAAATTCGTAAGGCATGTACATACGAAAATGTTGTGCTAATGGGAGATTTCAACTATAGATAGATTGAATGGAGCAATTTGACAGGAAATTTAGAGTCAGGTGACTTTCTTGATACGATCCAGGATTGCTTTTTAAAACAGTTTGTGACAGAGCCAAATAGGGGAAATAACCTCCTTGACTTGGTTCTTGCCAGTAGTGAAACACTAATTAATAATCTTGAGGTTAATGATGAGCTTGGGGAAAGTGATCACAAATCACTCAGTTTTAATATATCATGGAATTCCCCTAATAATGGCAATCAAGTCTCTGTCCCTGACTTTCGCTTGGTTGATTTCATAGGACTGAAAAATTACTTAGGTGGGCTTAACTGGAATGTGATGAATGGTTTGAAAAACCGACAAGTTGAAGATTGAGACACTTATGCAGCATATGGAAATCTTTATTCAGGAAACGTTTCGCCACACAGTGGCTTCATCAGTCCAATACAAAGAGGAAGGCGTAAGGAGGGGGGGAGAATGAGGTAATCAGTC
Organism: Cherax quadricarinatus; assembly: GCF_038502225.1. Lineage (NCBI taxonomy): Eukaryota > Metazoa > Arthropoda > Malacostraca > Decapoda > Parastacidae > Cherax > Cherax quadricarinatus. Next base: position 85,549 of record NW_027195282.1, read on the forward strand.
CCTCAACCTGGAGTCGATGTGTTCAGTCCATCAATCTTGTAGAATGTACAGCATAGGGCCGTAGACGTGGCTTATATACTGTAGTGAGGTGACGTGAAGCAGATGGAGGCGGGGTCATAGTGGTACCATCCACTAGTCGAAGTAGGTCTTCGTCCAAAGGTTGAACAAGTGTTGAAGAATTCTTTGTAACAAGATCCCATGATGCTGCAGTGTCCGACAGTTGTGATGAATGGTTTGAAAAACCGACAAGTTGAAGATTGAGACACTTATGCAGCATATGGAAATCTTTATTCAGGAAACGTTTCGCCACACAGTGGCTTCATCAGTCCAATACAAAGAGGAAGGCGTAAGGAGGGGGGGAGAATGAGGTAATCAGTCCCTCAACCTGGAGTTGATGGACTGAACACATCGACTCCAGGTTGAGGGACTGATTACCTCATTCTCCCCCCCTCCTTACGCCTTCCTCTTTGTATTGGACTGATGAAGCCACTGTGTGGCGAAACGTTTCCTGAATAAAGATTTCCATATGCTGCATAAGTGTCTCAATCTTCAACTTGTCGGTTTTTCAAACCATTCATCACAACTGTCGGACACTGCAGCATCATGGGATCTTGTTACAAAGAATTCTTCAACACTTGTTCAACCTTTGGACGAAGACCTACTTCGACTAGTGGATGGTACCACTATGACCCCGCCTCCATCTGCTTCACGTCACCTCACTACAGTATATAAGCCACGTCTACGGCCCTATGCTGTACATTCTACAAGATTGATGGACTGAACACATCGACTCCAGGTTGAGGGACTGATTACCTCATTCTCCTCCCCTCCTTACGCCATCCTCTTTGTATTGGACTGATGAAGCCACTGTGTGGCGAAACGTTTCCTGAATAAAGATTTCCATATGCTGCATAAGTGTCTCAATCTTTAACTGGAATGACCTGACTAAGGGTCAGGTAGGTGGTGATGGTTGCCGATATGACGCTTTCCAGGGCATAGTTCTAGCTGCTCAGTCAAATTATGTTCCAAATAGGGAAATCAGATCAAACAAAAATGATCCTAAATGGATGAACAATAGATTAAAATATCTGATTGGTCAAAAGAGAGGCATATATAGGCAATTCAAAAGAGGAGAGGGGCAATTAAGAAATCGATATATTCAGTTAAAGAGAGAAATAAAAAAGGGAATTAGAAAAGCAAAAAGAGATTATGAGGTTAAAGTTGCAAGAGAATCGAAGACTAACCCTAAAGGATTCTTTCAGGTATACAGAAGTAAGATCAGGGACAAGATAGGCCCACTCAAAAGTTCCTCGGGTCAGCTCACTGACAGTGATAAGGAAATGTGTAGAATTTTTAACACATACTTCCTCTCAGTTTTTACACAGGAGGATACCAGCGATATTCCAGAAATGATAAATTATATAGAACAGGACGATAATAAACTGTGCACGATTAGGGTCACAAGTGACATGGTTCTTAGGCAAATAGATAAATTAAAACCTAACAAATCCCCAGGCCCTGATGTACTGTATGCAAGGGTTCTAAAGGAATGTAAAGAGGAGCTTAGCAAACCTTTGGCTAATCTTTTCAACATATCACTACAAACTGGCATGGTGCCAGATAAGTGGAAAATGGCAAATGTGATACCTGTTTTCAAAGCAGGTGACAGGTCCTTAGCTTCGAACTATAGACCAATAAGCCTAACCTCCATAGTGGGAAAATTTATGGAATCAATAATTGCCGAGGCAGTTCGTAGCCACCTTGAAAAGCATAAATTAATCAACGAAGCTCAGCATGGCTTTACATAGGGGCGTTCCTGCCTTACGAATTTATTAACTTTTTTCACTACGGTATTTGAGGAGGTAGATCATGGTAATGAATATGATATTGTGTATATGGACGTCAGTAAGGCTTTTGACACGGTCCCACATCAGAGACTATTGAGGAAAATTAAGGCACATAGAATAGGAGGAGAATTTTTTTCCTGGATAGAGGCACCCAACCTAGTCAGGTCAGGTCACAATGACTTAAGAGTATTGATCACTAAACGTATTTTTAAACTTAAAACTCATATTATTTAAAATTTCAAAATAAAAATAAGAAATTTTTCGGAATATTTCATTGAATTCATCTTAAATTTTGTTAATTAATTGTTCTACAAAGTTGACATCTAGCTCCTGAGTCATTTTACTTATTTAAAGCTCTTGGGCCTCTTGAATTTTTGTCAATTTCATTATATTAATAGGTACGAGCTAAACCCACAGGTCACTGAGAGGCGAACACGTTTTATACATGGAAGTGCAGGGTAACTCCAATTCCTTGGATCAAGCAACATCATTTGTACTGTCTAATGTTTTTTTGCAGTATACGACTGGAATAATCTCTAGTTGCTCTGCCTCTTAAAACTGTTGTACTACAGCTCCTGTGTCTTGATGCTGTGTTATAGTTCTTGATCCTCTTAAAAATGTTGAGCTACAGCTCAAAGATATTTGTTGAAGCTGAGGATAAAGGTGGCGCCAGAGTCTCTCTCCGTTATACTACCTTAATATATCTAGCAATTTTACTGTTGACATATTCATAACTAATATAAGAAGAGTCATACATATATATTACAAGTTATAAGTCGAAAATAAAATGTTTTTCATAGTTGAGCGTCGCTGACAGCATCAATCATCACTTCCTCTCAGCGCTGACAGCATCAATCATCACTTCCTCTCAGCGCTGACAGCATCACTCATCACTTCCTCTCAGCGCTGATAGCATCACTTATCACTTCCTCTCAGCGCTGACAGCATCAATCATCACTTCCTCTCAGCGCTGACAGCATCAATCATCACTTCCTCTCAGCGCTGACAGCATCACTCATCACTTCCTCTCAGCGCTGATAGCATCACTTATCACTTCCTCTCAGCACTGACAGCATCAATCATCACTTCCTCTCAGCGCTGACAGCATCACTCATCACTTCCTCTCAGCGCTGACAGCATCACTCATCACTTCCTCTCAGCGCTGACAGCATCACTCATCACTTCCTCTCAGCACTGACAGCATCACTCATCACTTCCTCTCAGCACTGACAGCATCAATCATCACTTCCTCTCAGCACTGACAGCATCAATCATCACTTCCTCTCAGCGCTGACAGCATCAATCATCACTTCCTCTCAGCGCTGACAGCATCAATCATCACTTCCTCTCAGCGCTGACAGCATCAATCATCACTTCCTCTCAGCGCTGACAGCATCACTCATCACTTCCTCTCAGCGCTGAGAGCATCACTCATCACTTCCTCTCAGCGCTGACAGCATCACTCATCACTTCCTCTCAGCACTGACAGCATCACTCATCACTTCCTCTCAGCACTGACAGCATCAATCATCACTTCCTCTCAGCGCTGACAGCATCACTCATCACTTCCTCTCAGCACTGACAGCATCAATCATCACTTCCTCTCAGCGCTGACAGCATCAATCATCACTTCCTCTCAGCGCTGACAGCATCAATCATCACTTCCTCTCAGCGCTGACAGCATCAATCATCACTTCCTCTCAGCGCTGATAGCATCAATCATCACTTCCTCTCAGCGCTGACAGCATCAATCATCACTTCCTCTCAGCGCTGATAGCATCAATCATCACTTCCTCTCAGCGCTGACAGCATCAATCATCACTTCCTCTCAGCGCTGACAGCATCAGTCATCACTTCCTCTCAGCGCTGACAGCATCAGTCATCACTTCCTCTCAGCGCTGACAGCATCAGTCATCACTTCATCTCAGCGCTGACAGCATCAGTCATCACTTCCTCTCAGCGCTGACAGCATCAATCATCACTTCCTCTCAGCGCTGACAGCATCAGTCATCACTTCCTCTCAGCGCTGACAGCATCAGTCATCACTTCCTCTCAGCGCTGACAGCTTCAGTCATCACTTCCTCTCAGCGCTGACAGCATCAGTCATCACTTCCTCTCAGCGCTGACAGCATCAGTCATCACTTCCTCTCAGCGCTGACAGCATCAGTCATCACTTCCTCTCAGCGCTGACAGCATCAGTCATCACTTCCTCTCAGCGCTGACAGCATCAGTCATCACTTCCTCTCAGCGCTGACAGCATCAGTCATCACTTCCTCTCAGCGCTGACAGCATCAGTCATCACTTCCTCTCAGCGCTGACAGCATCAGTCATCACTTCCTCTCAGCGCTGACAACATCAATCATCACTTCCTCTCAGCGCTGACAGCATCAGTCATCACTTCCTCTCAGCGCTGACAGCATCAGTCATCACTTTCTCTCAGCGCTGATAGCATCAGTCACCACTTCCTCTCAGCGCTGACAACATCAATCATCACTTCCTCTCAGCGCTGACAGCATCAGTCATCACTTCCTCTCAGCGCTGACAGCATCAATCATCACTTCCTCTCAGCGCTGACAGCATCAGTCATCACTTCCTCTCAGCGCTGACAGCATCAGTCATCACTTCCTCTCAGCGCTGACAGCATCAGTCATCACTTCCTCTCAGCGCTGACAACATCAATCATCACTTCCTCTCAGCGCTGACAGCATCAGTCATCACTTCCTCTCAGCGCTGACAGCATCAGTCATCACTTTCTCTCAGCGCTGATAGCATCAGTCATCACTTCCTCTCAGCGCTGACAACATCAATCATCACTTCCTCTCAGCGCTGACAGCATCAGTCATCACTTCCTCTCAGCGCTGACAGCATCAATCATCACTTCCTCTCAGCGCTGACAGCATCACTCATCACTTCCTCTCAGCGCTGACAGCATCAATCATCACTTCCTCTCAGCGCTGAAGCGCAGCATCACTCATCACTTCCTCTCAGCGCTGACAGCATCAGTCATCACTTCCTCTCAGCGCTGACAGCATCACTCATCACTTCCTCTCAGCGCTGACAGCATCACTCATCACTTCCTCTCAGCGCTGACAGCATCAATCATCACTTCCTCTCAGCGCTGACAGCATCACTCATCACTTCCTCTCAGTGCTGACAGCATCAATCATCACTTCCTCTCAGCGCAGCATCACTCATCACTTCCTCTCAGCGCTGACAGCAGTGCTGACAGCATCAATCATCACTTCCTCTCAGCGCTGAAAGCATCACTCATCACTTCCTCTCAGCGCTGAGAGCATCACTCATCACTTCCTCTCAGCGCTGACAGCATCACTCATCACTTCCTCTCAGCGCTGACAGCATCACTCATCACTTCCTCTCAGCGCTGACAGCATCAATCATCACTTCCTCTCAGCGCTGAAAGCATCACTCATCACTTCCTCTCAGCGCTGACAGCATCACTCATCACTTCCTCTCAGCGCTGAAAGCATCACTCATCACTTCCTCTCAGCGCTGACAGCATCACTCATCACTTCCTCTCAGCGCTGATAGCATCACTCATCACTTCCTCTCAGCGCTGACAGCAACAATCATCACTTCCTCTCAGCGCTGACAGCATCAATCATCACTTCCTCTCAGCACTGACAGCATCAATCATCACTTCCTCTCAGCGCTGACAGCATCAATCATCACTTCCTCTCAGCGCTGACAGCATCACTCATCACTTCCTCTCAGCGCTGACAGCATCAATCATCACTTCCTCTCAGCGCTGAAAGCATCACTCATCACTTCCTCTCAGCGATGACAGCATCACTCATCACTTCCTCTCAGCGCTGATAGCATCACTTATCACTTCCTCTCAGCGCTGACAGCATCAATCATCACTTACTCTCAGCCCTGACAGCATCACTCATCACTTCCTCTCAGTGCTGACAGCATCACTCATCACTTCCTCTCAGCGCTGACAGCATTACTCCACACATCACTTCCTCGCAGCACTGACAGCATCACTCATCACTTCCTCTCAGCGCTGACAGCATCACTCCACTCATCACTTCATATCAGTGCTGACAGCATTACTCCACTCATCACTTCCTCTCAGCGCTGACAGCATCACTCCACTCATCACTTCATATCAGTGCTGACAGCATTACTCCACTCATCACTTCCTCTCAGCGCTGACAGCATCACTCCACTCATCACTTTTCCCTCACTCAGCATATCTCTCAAGTGACTTAATAGGTTGACACAGCTTAATATATTTTGAACTCTGAGATCCTCTCGCATGATACTTAAATTGCGTCCGAGGCAGATACTAGGACTTGTTAAGATTTGCATAGGCCACTTGTTCAACTGATTAGTGACAGGAATGTTTACTAGTCAGTCCAGGGTTAGTGGCAGGAATGTTTACTAGTCAGTCCAGGGTTAGTGGCAGGAATGTTTACTAGTCAGTCCAGGGTTAGTGGCAGGAATGTTTACTAGTCAGTCCAGGGTTAGTGGCAGGAATGTTTACTAGTCAGTCCAGGGTTAGTGGCAGGAATGTTTACTAGTCAGTCCAGGGTTAGTGGCAGGAATGTTTACTAGTCAGTCCAGGGTTAGTGACAGGAATGTTTACTAGTCAGTCCAGGGTTAGTGGCAGGAATGTTTACTAGTCAGTCCAGGGTTAGTGGCAGGAATGTTTACTAGTCACAGGAATGTTTACTAGTCAGTAGTCCAGGGTTACAGGAATGTTTACTAGTCAGTCCAGGGTTAGTGACAGGAATGTTTACTAGTCAGTCCAGGGTTAGTGGCAGGAATGTTTACTAGTCAGTCCAGGGTTAGTGGCAGGAATGTTTACTAGTCAGTCCAGGGTTAGTGGCAGGAATGTTTACTAGTCAGTCCAGGGTTAGTTTTCATGTCAAGTTCTTGGAAGGTTCCATTGCCTGATTCTTGGTAATATTTATGGCTAGGTTCCTAATCACACTCTTAGTCAGGTTCCCTGCAGAGTTACTGGTCAGTTCCTAATCAGATTCCTAATAAGGTTCCAGGTTAGATTCGAGGTCAGGTTCCTCGATAGGTTCCTCATCAAGTTCCGGATCAGGTTCCTGCTGTCAGCATGCATTCTGCAAGTACCATCTAGTATCGTACTAGAAACTATGTGACAATTACTTTGTTGCATCAGTGCTGGTGTAAGACGTGACCATTCATGGGTTGCTGCTTCACTCTGAACTTGTAAAGTTCAGCTCCATGTACTTGATAAGTTCAGCTCCATGTACAACTAAGTCATGTTCACAAATTTATATAACACATTTCTATTTAGACTGGCAAGAAATGACAATAATCCTACACCAACTGAAAACACTTCTGGAGCAGAGGCACGGACATTGGCCTCTACTCCACAACAACAGATATTAGAGCCAGCAAATAAAACCCCCCTAAATTTCACCAATACAACGACATTTGTCTTTGCAAACATACAGGGTCAAAAGCCGTCAAAAAACAACAAAATTCCTTACATCGAGGGACTGCTCACGGAGTCAAATGCAATGTTTGCAGCATTCACAGAGACCCACATAAAAGATCATTATGACAACGAAATATGGATCTCAGGTTATAACCTATTCCGATGCAACAGACTGAACAAGCAACACGGGGGGGGGGGGGCTGTATGTCACAGAGTCGCTCATTTGTACAGAACTAAACACCTCCAATGATGTAATTGAAGTTTTGTTGGTAAAGATTGAAAACCAAAACCTTGTCATCATGGTAGTATACAAGCATCCAGATGCAACTTCCCAGCAATTCCAGGAGCAGCTTGAGAAAATTGACCACTGTCTGGAAAATCTCCCAACTCCTGCCCCAAACATCTTACTGCTAGGAGATTTCAACTTGAGACACCTAAATTGGAGGAGTATAGCCGGGAGGCAGCTCAGATGAAAATTCACACACAAACTATTAAATCTCGCAGTGTGTCACACCAGTAGTGTGTTACAGCAGCATTGTCACACCGGTAGTGTGTTACACCAGCAGTGTGTCACACCAGTAGTGTGTTACACCAGCAGTGTGTCACACCAGCAGTGTGTTACACCAGCAGTGTGTTACACCTGCAGTGTGTCACACCAGTAGTGTGTTACACCAGCAGTGTGTCACACCAGCAGTGTGTTACACTAGCAGTGTGTTACACTAGCAGTGTGTTACACCAGCAGTGTTTCACACCAGTAGTGTGTTACACAAGCAGTGTGCCAAACCAGAAGTGTGTCACACCAGCAGTGTGCCACACCAGCAGTCTTTCACACCAGCAGTGTGTTACAGCAGCAGTGTGTCACACCAGCACTGTGTCACACCAGCAGCGTGTCACGCCAGCAATGAGTCACATCAGCAGTGTTTCATACCGGCAGTGTGTCACACAAGCAGTGTATCCCACCATAAGTGTGTCACACCAGAAGTGTATTGCGGCAGTAGTGTATTACACCAGTAGTGTGTTACACCATCAATGTGTTACACCATCAGAGTGTTACACCAGAAGTGTGTTACAACATCAGTGTGTTACACCAACAGTGTGTCACACCAACAGTGTTTTGCACCAGCAGTGTGTCACACCAGTAGTGTGTTACTCCAGCAGCGTGTCACACCAGTTGTGTGTTATACCAGCAGTGTGTCACACCAGTTGTCTGTTTCATCAGCAGTGAATTGCGCCAGTAGTGTATTACACCAGTAGTGTCTTAGACCAGTAGTGTCTTACACCAGCAGTGTGTTACACCAGTAGTGTCTTACATCAGCAGTGTGTTACACCAGTTGTCTGTTACACCAGCAGTGAATTGCGCCAGTAGTGTATTACACCAGTAGTGTCTTACATCAGCAGTGTGTTACACCAGTAGTGTCTTACACCAGTAGTGTCTTACATCAGCAGTGTGTTACACCAGTAGTGTCTTAGATCAGTAGTGTCTTACACCAGTAGTGTCTTACACCAGCAGTGTGTTACACCCGCGGAGTGTTACACCATCAGTGTGTTACACCAGCAGTGTGTTGCACCAGCAGTGTGTTACATTCGCAGTGTGTTACACCAGCAGTGTGTCACTCCAGTAGTGTGTTACACCAGTAGTTTGTTACACCAGCAGTGTGTTACACCAGCAGTGTGTCACTCAAGTAGTGTGTTACACCAGTAGTTTGTTACACCAGCAGTGTGCTACACCAGCAGTGTGTCACTCAAGTAGTGTGTTACACCAGTAGTTTGTTACACCAGCAGTGTGTTACACCAGCAGTGTGTCACTCAAGTAGTGTGTTACACCAATAGTGTGATTCACCAGTAGTTTGTTACACAACAGCAGTGTGTTACACCAGCAGTGTGTCACACAAATAATATGTTACACAAGTAGTGTGTTACACCATCAGTGTGTTACACCAGTAGTGTTACACCAGCAGTGTGTTACACCAGCAGTGTGTTACACCAGTAGTGTTACACCAGCAGTGTGTTACACCAGCAGTGTGTCACTCAAGTAGTGTGTTACACCAATAGTTTGTTACACCAGCAGTGTGATTCACCAGTAGTTTGTTACACAACAGCAGTGTGTTACATCTGCAGTGTGTTACACAAGTAGTGTGTTACACCAGCAGTGTGTTACATCTGCAGTGTGTTACACAGGTAGTGTGTCACACCAGCAGTGTGTCACACCAGCAGTGTGTTACACCAGTAGTATATCAAACCAGCAGTGTGTTACAGCAGTAGTGTGTTACACCAGTAGTGTATTACAAAAGCAGTGTGTCACACAAATAATATGTTACACAAGTAGTGTGTTACACCATCAGTGTGTTACACCAGTAGTGTTACACCAGCAGTGTGTTACACCAGCAGTGTGTTACAACGGCAAAGTGTTACACCAACAGAGTGTTACACCAGCATTGTGTTACACCAGCAGTGCGTTACACTATTAGTGTGTTACACCAGTAGTGTGTTACACCAGCAGTGTGTTACACCAGCAGTGTGTTACGCCAGTAGTGTGTTACACCAGTAGTGTATTACAAAAGCAGTGTGTTACACCAGCAGTGTGTCACACAAATAATATGTTACACAAGTAGTGTGTTACACCATCATTGTGTTACACCAGTAGTGTTACACCAGCAGTGTGTTACACCAGCAGTGTGTTACACCAATAGTGTGTTGCACCAGTAGTGTGCTACACCAGCAGTGTTTTACAATAGCAGTGTGTTACACCAGCAGTGTTTTACACCAGTATTGTGTTACAACAGCAGCGTGTTACACCAGCAGTGTGTTACACCAGCAGTGTCTTACACCAGCAGTGTGTTACACCAGCAGTGTGTTACACCAGCATTGTGTTACACCAGCAGTGTGTTACATCAGCACTGTGTTACACCAGCAGTGTGTTATACCAGCAGTGTGTTACACCTGCAATGTACTCACCTAGTTGTGGTTGCGGGGTCGAGTCACAGCTCCTGGCCCCGCCTCTTCACTGATCGCTACTAGGTCACTCTCCCTGAACCTTGAGCATTATCATACCTCTGCTTAAAGCTATGTATGGATCATGCCTCCACTACATCGCTTCCCAAACTATTCCACTTACTGACTACTCTGTGGCTGAAGAAATACTTCAGCAGTTGTGTCAAACCAGCACTGTGTCACAACAGCAGAATGTCACACCAGCAGTGTGTGACACCAGTAGTGTGCTACACCAGCAGTGTGTTACAGCAGCAGAGTGTCACACTAGTAGTGAGTTAGAGGAGCAGTGTGTCACACCAGTAGTGTGTCACACAACAGTATCTCACACGAGCAGTATGATACACCAGCAGGGTGTCACACAAGCAATGTGTCACACCAGTAGTGTGTTACACCAGCAGAGTGTTACAGCAGCAGTGTGTCACACCAGTAGTGTGTTACAGCAGCAGTGTGTCACACAAGTAGTGTGTTACAACAGCATTGTCACACCGGTAGTGTGTTACACCAGCAGTGTGTCACACCAGTAGTGTGTTACACCAGCAGTGTGTCACACCAGCAATTAGTCACACCAGCAGTGTGTCACGCCAGTAATGAGTCACATCAGCAGTGTGTCACACCAGCAGTGTGTCACATCAGCAGTGTGTTACACCAGTATATTACACCAGCAGCGTCTCACACCAGCACTGTGTAACACCAGCACTGTGTAACACCAGCAGTGTGTTACACCAGCAGTGTCTTACACCAGCAGTGTGTTACACCAGCAGTGTGTTACACCAGCATTGTGTTACACCAGCAGTGCGTCACATCAACAGTTTGTCACAAAAGTAGTGAGTTACACCAGCAGTGTGTTACACCAGTCGTGTGTTACACCAGCAGTGTGTCACACCAGTAGTGTGTTACACCGGCAGTGTGCCACACCAGCAGTGTGCTACACCAGCATTGTGTTACAGCAGCAGTGTGTCACACCAGTAGTGTGTTACACCGGCAGTGTGCCACACCAGTAGTATGTTACACCAGCAGTGCGTCACACCAGTAGTGTGTTACACCAGCAGTGTGTAACACCAGTCGTGTGTTACACCAGCAGTGTGTCACATCAGCAGTTTGTCACACCAGTAGTGTGTTACACCAGCAGTGTGTAACACCAGTCGTGTGTTACACCAGCAGTGTGTCACACCAGTAGTGTGTTACACCGGCAGTGTGTCACTCCAGTAGTATGTTACACCAGCAGTGTGTCACACCAGTAGTGTGTTACAGCAGCAGTGTGTCACACCAGTAGTGTGTTACACAAGCAGTGTGTCACACAAGTAGTGTGTTACATCATGAGTGTGTCACACCAGTAGTATGTTACACCAGCAGTGTGTCACAGCAGTAGTGGGTTACACTAGCAGTTTGTTATACCAGCAGAGTGTTACACCAGCAGTGCGATACACCAGCAGTGTGCTACACCAACAGTGTGTTACAGCAGCAGTGCGTCACACCAGTAATGTGTTACAGCAGCAGCGTGTCACACCAGTAGTGTGTTACACCAGCAGTGTGTCACACCAGTAGTATGTTACACCAGCAATGTGTCACACCAGTAGTGTGTTACACCAGCAGTGTCACACCAGCAATGAGTCACACCAGCAGTGTGTCACACCATCAATGAGTCAAATCAGCAGTGTGTCACACCAGCAGTGTGTCACACCAGTAGTGTGTTACACCAGCAGAGTGTTACACCAGCAATGTGTTACACCAGCAGTGTGTCACATCAGCAGTCTGTTACACCAGTGGCGTCTTACATCAGTAGTGTGTTACATCAATATTGTGTTACACCTGCAGAATGTCACACCAGTAGAGTGTCACATCAGCAGTGTGTGACACCCGTAGTGGGTCACACCAGCAGTATCTCGCATTAGCAGTGCGTCACACCAGCAGTGTGTTACACTAGTAGAGTATCACACCAGCAGTATCTCACAACAGCAGTGCGTTACAAAAGCACTTTTTCACACCAGCAATGAGTCACACCAGCAGTGTGTTACATCAGCAGTGTGTCACACCAGTGGTGTGGTACACCAGAAGTATGTTACACCATTAGGGTGTTACACTAGCAGTGTGTTACACCAGCAATTTTTCACACCAGCAATGAGTCACACCAGCAGTGTGTCACACCAGCAGTGTGTTACACCTGCAGTGTTTCACACCAGCAGTGTGTCACACCAGTAGTGTGTCAAACCAGCAGTGTGTCACACCAGCAGTGTGTTACACCAGCAGTGTGTCACACCAGCAGTGTGTTACATCAGCAGTGTGTCACACCAGTAGTGTGTTACACCAGCAGTGTGTTACACTAGCAGTGTGTAGCAGTGTGTTACACCAACAGTGTGTCACACCAGCTGTGTGTTACACCAGCAGTGTGTCACTCCAGTAGTGTGTCACACCAGCAGTGTGTCACACCAGCAGTGTGTCACACCAGTAGTGTGTTACAAGAGCAGGGTGTCACACCAGCAGTGTGTTACACCAGCAATGTGTTACACCAGCAGTGTTTCACACCAGTAGTGTGTTACACCAGCAGTGTGTCACAGCAACAGTGTGTTACACCAGCAGTGTGCCACACCTGCATTGTGTCACACCAGTAGTGTGTTACACAAGCAGTGTGTCGAACTAGAAGTGTGTCACACCAGCAGTGTGCCACACCAGCAATGTGTTACACCAGCAGTGTTTCACACCAGTAGTGTGTCACACCAGCAGTGTGTTACAGCAGCAGTGTGTCACACCAGCAGTGTGTTACACCAGCAATGTGTTACACCAGCAGTGTTTCACACCAGTAGTGTGTCACACCAGCAGTGTGTTACAGCAGCAGTGTGTCACACCAGCAGTGTGTCACACCAGCAGTGAGTCACACCAGCAGCGTGTCACGCAAGCAATGAGTCACATCAGCAGTGTGTCATACCGGCAGTGTGTCACACAAGCAGTGTATCCCACCATAAGTGTGTCACACCAGTAGTGTATTGCGGCAGTAGTGTATTACACCAGTAGTGTGTTACGCCATCAATGTGTTACACCATCAGAGTGTTACACCAGTAGTGTGTTACACCATCAGTGTGTTACACCAACAGTGTGTCACACCAACAGTGTTTTGCACCAGCAGTGTATCACACCAGTAGTGTGTTACTCCAGCAGCGTGTCACACCAGTTGTGTGTTATACCAGCAGTGTCACACCAGTTGTCTGTTACACCAGCAGTGAATTGCGCCAGTAGTGTATTACACCAGTAGTGTCTTATATCAGCAGTGTGTTACACCAGTAGTGTCTTACACCAGTAGTGTCTTACACCAGTAGTGTGTTACACCAGTAGTGTCTTACACACCCGCGGAGTGTTACACCAGTAGTGTGTTACACCAGCAGTGTGTTACACCAGCAGTGTGTTACATTCGCAGTGTGTTACACCAGCAGTGTGTCACTCCAGTAGTGTGTTACACCAGTAGTTTGTTACACCAGCAGTGTGTTACACCAGCAGTGTGTCACTCAAGTAGTGTGTTACACCAGTAGTTTGTTACACCAGCAGTGTGTTACACCAGTAGTTTGTTACACAACAGCAGTGTGTTACATCTGCAGTGTGTTACACAAGTAGTGTTACACCAGCAGTGTGTTACATCTGCAGTGTGTTACACAGGTAGTGTGTTACACCAGCAGTGTGTCACACCAGCAGTGTGTTACACCAGTAGCATATCAAACCAGCAGTGTGTTACAGCAGTAGTGTGTTACACCAGTAGTGTATTACAAAAGCAGTGTGTCATACAAATAATATGTTACACAAGTAGTTTACACAAGTAGTGTGTTACACCATCAGTGTGTTACACCAGTAGTGTGTTACAACGGCAAAGTGTTACACCAACAGAGTGTTACACCGGCATTGTGTTACACCAGCAGTGCGTTACACTATTAGTGTGTTACACCAGTAGTGTGTTACACCAGCAGTGTGTTACACCAGCAGTGTGTTACGCCAGTAGTGTGTTGCACCAGTAGTGTGTTACACCAGCAGTGTGTTACACCAGCAGTGTGTTACACCAGCAGTGTGTTACACCAGCAGTGTGTTACATGAGCAGTGTGTTACACCAGCAGCGTGTTACACCAGCAGTGTGTTACTTGAGCAGTGTGTTACACCAGCAGTGTGTTACTTGAGCAGTGTGTTACACCAGCAGTGTGTTACATCAGCACTCTGTTACACCAGCAGTGTGTTACACCTGCAATGTACTCACCTAGTTGTGGTTGCAGGGTCGAGTCACAGCTCCTGGCCCCGCTTCTTCAACTTGTCGCACCTCAATCACTCTTCCTGCTCCGGGAGCTTTATCATACCTCTTCTTAAAGCTGTGTATGGATCCTGATTCCACTACATCGCTTCCCAAGCTATTCCACTTCCTGACAACTCTATGACTGAAGAAATACTTCCTAACATCCCTGTGATTCATCTGAGTCTTCAGCTTCCAACTGTGACCCCTTGTTGTTGTGTCCCATCTCTGTAACTTCCTGTCTCTGGCAACCTTGTGTCTACCTCTCAGTATTTTATATATCGCTATCATATCCCCCCTATCTTTCCTGTCTTCCAGTGTCGTCAGGTCCATTTCCTTTAACCTCTCCTCGTAGGACATACTCCTTAGCTCCGGGACTAGTCTTGTTGTAAACCTTTGCACTTTCTCTAGTTTCCATCCATGCTTGGCTAGGTGAGGGTTCCAAACTGGCGCTGCAGTGTGTCACACCAGCAGTGTGACACACTGCTGGTGTGACACACTAATTTTCCACCCTGGCAGTACTGGAGTGGCTATGGTAGATTGTGACCTTTTCTTTGCATTAGCAGATATGAGACAAGAAGTTTTGTCAGTCAACGTTGTCATATATAGACAACCTAAGTAATGAGGTACAAATTAAGCGCAGATAAAAACGACACATAAGATGTTGACATGTACAGCAGGAGAATCTCCAACAAAATATATTCACGGGTTTATCTGACGAAGCTTCTATATCGTCAGACCATTAAATATTCTAACCCGATAATATAAGTAGTGGCATTATGCCCAGTAACCTGGACTTTACGTTTCTTGATTGTGTTGAGACGCCAGAGCTGTCACCTAAGAAATGTAGACATCATGTCACCAGCAACCTGCCTGTAAATAGAGGTGTTGGAGGCTGCAATAGGGGGATTACAGATTACGGACTGGGGGATGTAAATTGAACCGGTGAAGAAGTGACAGTGTCGCCGGCGACGGCCTCGTCGCCTTCAACCACACAACATTCATCGCCGTATTGGTGTGCTTTGTGAAACCCGAGTCATGCACTGACAAACTCCAGAAAGAGCAAAACTCTCAATGCCTTGAATAATTACCAACAAGTTGCAAATAAGTACCACTGCGGAACTATATTCTGTGTTGCTCATTCGTGTACGAACATTTATTAAGGACAAATGAGGTAAATCTGTGTTGAAACTGCAAGAGTTTGCTTTGTAAAGCAAAGCATTACTAATATTCTCCCTACCGTGAACGGACATATTACCGTTGACAAGTAAATCTCATGAACAAGTCATGGTCAAGTCAGATCACGTGAAATGTTCAAGATAACGATCAAGATCAAGAGAGGTTAGGTAAGACCCCAGTGAGGTCAGCTGGGCAGACCGGACAAGCGAAAAAAAACGTTGGAGCGGAGTGTCATTATCGGTAGAAAAGAGCCAGGGCTTAACCCAACAACCAGGCGATCATGGGACAGACTTAAGAAGGCTCTGTTGCGATGGTCTTGTGGAAGTTGGAGGTCTACAGACTTGACAAGATAGCAGCTGGTTACGTCACTGGATAGGACAGGCAGGTAAGAACATTAGAGGGCGGCATACTGATGATATTATTTGACGCGATTAGGGTGGCAGGTTTGCCTTGTTTCCAAAGGTGAATCGAAGAGGCTTCAGGAATTCCAGAACTTGGGCGAGTGCGAAGTGATGAGGTTGTTCGCAGGAAAACTTGACAGTTCCTGCACCGAGACCATTGTAGAGTTCAGTGCAGGTCATGGTGTCAGCGTTTGATGGTGCAGTGTAGAATGTAAGGCTTTCCCATGTTGGTGTGCTAGAGTCGTTAATATCTTCTTCAGACATGTATTCAGTAGACAAGTCTATTTTGGTACTAGAAGGTGACTGAGGGTCGATAGAATCAGTGGAGAGGTGTACTGGTGGTGCAGCATCAGGTTAGGAGGCGGTGATCAAGGCAGCATGAGCGGTGGTGTCCGAGGTTGTGGAAGGTGCAGGAACAGTTGTTTGGACAGTAGGAGATAGGTCGGCAGGAGAAGTGAAGTTAACGACGTTAGGAAGAATCCTAAGGATGTCAGCTGAAGGTGTGCAGTCAAGGAAAACGTAGGCAGACGTGTTAAGTTTGAATAGTTCATTGATGGTGGTGCTGAATGTGCCTGGGTTGGCTGCATTAGCAAAGTGCGCATACACCTTACAGTACAGCACCCTGGAAGAAACCGCGTCCCAAAGTGGAGAGAGGGGAGGTGCTGTTGTATAGCTTGAAGAATTTCTTGGTATCAGACGGTAGTGTTGTTATGGCGGCATATGTTGGCGATTTGGGGCTGCTCTTCTTAGCTATTTCTATGATTTTCTTAGTCAGCACTTCCTTAGTGGGCATTTGGCTGCAAAGATATGATGAGTGCCCTTGAAGTTAAGGCAGGCTGGAATGGCATTGGTGGTGGAACAGGCTTTGAAATCGTGACTTGAAATGTCCAGAGAGATGACAAAAGTGAAGTCGTCGATATCTGTGTCACATTTTACGGGTATAGTACGTACACCCAGGTAAGTCGTCCCAAGGCTCATCTTTCACTGTATTGGCTAACCATCAGACACCGTTAAATACTGACCAACGACCAAACACAGGCAAGGGACGTGGTGACACCTAGTATTACCTGCACACACTACAGGTAAGGGACGTGGTGACACCTAGTATTACCAGCACACGTGACAGGTAAGGGACGTGGTGACACCTAGTATTACCTACACACATGACAGGTAAGCAAACCATACCACGGGTGGGGACAGAACCCTCGATCAGAGAGTCTCAAAACTCCAGACCGTCGCGTTAGCCACTGGACCAGCTAGCCACAATAAGATACGTCCAACTAGGTAAATTTCTACACCATAGGAAGGTTAGCATAGGCACCACTGTGACCACAAATGCAAGTGGCTAGCTGGTCCAGTGGCTAACGCGACGGTCTGGAGTTTTGAGACTCTCTGATCGTGGGTTCTATTCCCGCCCGTGATATGGTTTGTTTGCAATCGTGTCATTACGATGTCGTGAGTCATGACAGGTAAGGGGCGTGGTGACACCTAGTATTACGAGCACACATGACAGGTGAGGGACGTAGTGTCAACTAGTATTACCAGCACACATGACAGGTAAGGGACGTGGTGACACCTAGTATTACCAGCACACATGACAGGTAAGGGACGTAGTGTCACCTAGTATTACCTACACACATGACAGGTAAGGGACGTGGTGACACCTAGTATTACCAGCATACATGACAGGTAAGGGACGTGGTGACACCTATTATTACTAGCACACATGACAGGTAAGGGACGTAGTGTCACCTAGGGTGTCATCTAGATTACCAGCACAATGACAGGTAAGGGGCGGGTACCAAATTTCCAGCCCCATGACAGGTGGGGGGGGGGCCAAGTTTCCAGCCCCATGACAGATAGGGCGGGGGTCACTTATTACCTGCCCCGACAGGGAAGGACGGGTTTCACCCAGAACCAGCACATGACAGGAAAGGGGCGTGGGCACCCCGATACCGCCCCCATGAAGGGGGGATGGTCCACCAGATTACCCCCACACACAGGTAAAGAGGGAGACCCCGATTACCGCAACAACAGGTAAGGGGCGTGGTGTCACCCATTTCCAGCACACAGACAGGGGAAAAAGACGGGGGTCACCGAATACCAGCCCCATGAAGGTAAGGGGCGTGGTGCACCCAGATTTCCAGCACACATGACAAAGGACGTGGGTTACCTAGATTACCAGCCCCATGACAGGGGGACGGGTACCCCAGCAACCTAAAAAGACAGGAAAGGGACGGGGACACCCCGTATTTCCAGCACATGACAGGTAAGGACGGGGGTCACCTACCCCAAAAACACATGACAGGTAAGGACGGGGGTACCCCAGATTACCAGAACAGACAGGGGACGTTTTTTCACCAGAACCCAACCACGACAGGAAGGACGGGGGAACCAGCATTACCCCACACATGACAGGTAAGGGCGGGGGCCACCCCAGCATTAACACACAGAAAGGGGCGGGGGCACCAGAACCAGCCACATGAGAGGTAAGGGGCGGGGGTCACCCGAACAGCACACAGACAGGAGGAGGGGTCACCAAATACCAGCCCCAGACAGGTAGGACGTGGGACACCTAGATTACCTCACACAGAAGGTAAGGGGCGTGGGGTCACCTAGTTACCCGCACAGATGACAGGGGGACGGGGGACACCTAGATTACCTACACAAGACAGGGAAGGACGGGGTCACCGCATTACCTACACACGACAGGGGGGACGTGGTGTCACCAAATTTCCCACACAACAGGTAAAGGGCGGGGCACCCCGAACCACAACGACAGGTAAGGGACGTGGGAAAAATTTAAAAACAAAGGTGGCGGGGTCACCAGTTTTCCCACACATGACAGGTAAGGGACGTGGTGACACCTAGAATTTCACACAAACACAGCCAAGAACGGAGGAGACCCCCGGAAGGGGCTTTTGAACCCAAAAACTCAAGACCCCAAGGAAGGGGGTTTTGGGGGTTGAGTGTCAAAACCGACCCCAAGGGAGCCTCTTTAATTGTCAAAAACTCAAAACCCCCAAGGAAAGGGTGGGGTCTTGGTTGTCAAAACCAAGACCCCAAGGGAAGGGGGGTTTGAGTTGTCAATAATTCAAAACCCCATGGATGGGGGGTCTTTAGGAAAACCAAGACCCCCGGAAGGGGGGTCGAGTTTTGAAAAACCCAAAACCCCAAGGGTTGTGGGGTCTTGAGGGTTTCAACTCAAGACCCCGGGGAATTCGGGGCTTTAGTTTTGAAACTCGACCCCAAGGGAGGGTTGTGGGGTCTTTAGTTTTCAACAACCCAAGACCCCCCAAAGGAAATGGTTGCTGGGGGCTTGAGTTTTCAAAACTCAAGACCCCCCAAAAGGAAAAGGGGGGGTCTTGAGTTGTCAACAACTCAAGACCCCCCGGGGGGGTTTTCTGGGGCCCCCAGTTGTCAAAACCAAACCCCCGGGAGGGCTGCTGGGGCTTTTTAACAACCCAAGACCCCCCCAAAAAGGGGGCTGGGGTCTTGAGCTGTCAACAACTCAAGACCCCCAAGGGAGGGGGTGTTTGGGGGCTTGAGTTGTCAAAACTCAAAACCCCCAAAGGGGGGGTTTTTGGGGGCTTGAGTTTAAAACCCAAGACCCCCCAAAAAAGGGGTGCTGGGGTCTTTAGTTGTCAACCCAAAAAAGACCCCAAGGGGGGGGTTTCTGGGATCTTGAGTTTTCAAAAACCCAAGACCCCAAGGAAGGGTTGGGGTCTTGAGTTGTCAACAACTCAAGACCCCCCGGGGGGTTGGGGTCTTGAGTTTTCAACAAACGACCCCCGGGGGTTTTTGGGATCTTGAGTTGTCAACAACTCAAGACCCCATGAAGGAAGGGTGCTCTGGTCTTGGGGTTGTCAATAACCCAAGACCCCCAAAGGGGGGGTTGCTGGGATCCTTGGGGTTGTCCCCCAACTCAAGACCAGCAAAGGGGGGGGTTTCTGGGATCTTGAGTTGTCAACAACCCAAAACCCCCAAGGGGGGCTGCTCTGGCCCCGAGTTTCAACAACCCAAGACCCCAAGGAGGGTTTCTGGGGCCCCCAGTTGTCAAAACTCAAGACCCCAAGGGGAAAAAGGGGGGTCTTGAGTTGTCAACAACCCAAGACCCCAAGGGTTGTTTGGGGCTTGAGTTTTCAACAACCCCAAAACCCCCGGGGAGGGTTTCTGGGATCTTGAGTTTTCAACAAACCCCAAAACCCCCAAGGAAGGGGTTTCTGGGCCCTTTAGTTGTTGACAACTCAAGACCCCCAAAGGGCTGCTGGGATCTTGAGGTCAACAACCCCCAAACCTAAAGGGGCTGGGGCTTGGGGTTGTCAACAACTCCCAAAACCCCAAAAGGGGTGCCGGGGTCTTGAGATGTCAACAACTCAAGACCCCCAAAGGGGGAAAATTTCTGGGGCTTGAGGGCAAAACTCAAGACCCCCCGAGGCGGATCTTTAGTTGTCAACAACTCAAGACCCCAAGGGATTTTGGGGGGCTTGAGTTGTTTACAACCCAAGACCCCAAGGGGGGGGGCTGTTGGGCCCCCAGTTTGTCAAAACTCAAGACCCCCCGGGAAGGGTTTCTGGGGGTCTTGGGGTTGTCAACAACTCAAGACCCCAAAGGAAAGTTTCTGGGGTCTTTAAAAGGGCAACAACCCAAGACCCCCCAAAGGGGGTTGGGGTCTTGGGGGCCCAAAAACCCAAGACCTCGGGGGGGCTGCCGGGGTTTTAGCTGTCAACAACTCAAGACCCCCCAAGGGGGGGAAGGTTTCTGGGGTCTTGAGTTTTCAACAACCCGGGGCCCAAGGGAGGCTGCTGGGGCCCTTTAGTTGGGCAAAACTCAAAACCCCCCAAAGGGGGTTGGTTTGGGGGCTTGAGTTTTCAACCCAACCCCAAAACCCCTGTTAGTAGTTGCTGGGGGCTTGAGTTTTCAACAACCCAAGACCCCCCAAGGGGGGGGTTGCTGGGATCTTGGGGTTTTCAACCCAAGACCCTCTTGGGGGAGTTGTTGGGGTCTTGAGTTGTCAAAAACTCCCCAAAACCCCCCAAAGGGGGAAGGGGGGGCCCGGGTTTTCAAAAACCAAGACCCCCCAAGGGAGGGTTGTTTGGGGCCCTTTAGGGTTTTCAACAACCCAAGACCCCAAAAGGGGAAAAATTTCTCTGGTCTTTGAGTTGTCAATAACTCCCAAAACCCCCCGAGGGTTGCTGGGATCTTGAGCTGTCAACAACTCAAGACCAGCAAGGGGGGTTTTTGACCCTTTAGTTGTCAACAACTCCCAAAACCCCCAATTGGGAAAGGGGGCCTGGTCTTGGGGTTGTCAACAACTCAAGACCCCGCGAGTTGCTGGGGTCTTGAGTTGTCAAATCCAAGGGCCCCCAAAGGGAGTGTTGTTTTTATTTTTCAACAACCCAAGACCCCCCAAGGGAAAGGGGTTGTTCCCCTTTAGTTTCTTAACTCAAGACCCCCAAGGGGGGGTTTCTGGGGGCTTGGGGTTGTCAACAACCGGACCCCAAGGAAAAGGGGTTTCTGGGGTCCTTTAGGTTGAAACTCAAGACCCCAAGGGGGGGGTTTCTGGGGTCTTGGGGTTGTCAAAACCCCAAGACCCCCCTGGGGGGTTGCTGGGATCTTGAGTTGTCAAAAACTCAAGACCCCCCTTAAATTTTTTGGGGTCTTGAGATTTTCAACAACTCAAGACCCCCCAAGGGGTGGAAAAAAGGGGGGTCCCTTTAGTTGTCAAAAACTCAAGACCCCCCAAAAGAGGGTTTCTGGGGAAACTTGGTTGCCCCCAACCCAAAACCCCCAAGGAAGGGGTTTCTCTGGTCTTGAGTTGTCAACAACTCCCAAAACCCCAAGGAAGCTTTTGGGGGCTTGAGTTGTCAACAACTCAAGACCCCAAGGGAAAGGGGTTAGGGCCCCCAGGTTTTCAACAAAATCAAGACCCCCCAAAGGGGGGGCTGGGACCTTTAGTTGTCAACAACCCCGCACCCCCAAGGGGGTTGGGGTCTTGGGGGTCAACAAATCAAGACCTCGGGGAAGGGGGGGGTCTTGAGTTTCAACAACCCAAGACCCCTAAAGGGGCTGGGGTCTTGAGGGCAACAACTCAAGACCCCCAAAGGGCTGTTTGGGGTCCCGAGTTTTCAACAACCCAAGACCCCCCCCGGAAGGGCTGTTGGGCCCGAGTTGTCAACAACCCAAGACCCCCAAAAGGGGGTTGTTGGGGTCTTGGGGTTGTCCCAAATCAAGACCCCCAAAGGGCGAAAATCTTGGGGGTCAACAACTCAAGACCCCCGGAAAAGGGGTTTTTCTGGTCTTGAGTTTTCAAAACCCAAGACCCCAAGGAGGGTGCTGGGGGCTTGAGTTGTTCCCAAAAAAGACCCCTGGGAAGGGGTTGGGGGTCCCCCTTTTAGGGTGTCAACAACTCAAGACCCCCAAGGAAGGGAAAGTTGTTGGGGCCCTTTAGTTGTCAAAACCAAAACCCCATGGGGAGGTTAAACCTTTGGGTTGAAAAACCAAACCCCAAGGAAAGGGGGCTGGGGTCTTGAGTTGTTTAAAACTCAAGACCTCGGGCTTTGGGGCTTTAGTTGTTAAAACCAAGACCCCCAAGGGGGGGTTGCTGGGGCCCTTTAGTTGTTGACAACCCAAAAAACCCCAAGGGGGGGTTTTTGGGACTTTAGTTTTCAACAACTCAAGACCCCCCAAAGGAAAGGGGGTGGGTCTTTAGTTTTCAACAACTCCCAAAACCCCCCGGAGGCTTCTTGAGTTTTTTAAAAACCCCAAAACCCTGAGTGGGTCTTGAGTTTTCAAAACCCCAAACCCAAGGAGGTTTCTGGGTCTTGAGTTGTCAACAACTCAAGACCCCCAAGGAAAAGTTGTTTGGGGGTTAGGCAACAACCAAAACCCCCCAAGGAGGGGCTGGGGCTTGAGGTCAACAACTCAAGACCCCCAAGGGGGGCTGGGGTCTTGAGTTCAAAACTCAAGACCCCCGGGAAAAGGTTTGGGCTTGAGTTTTCAAAACCCCCAAAACCCCCAAGGGGGGGGCTGGGCTGAGGCAAAAACCCAAGACCCCCAAGAAAGGGGTTTCTGGGTCTTTGGGGCCCAATCAAGACCCCAAGGGGGTTTCTGGGCCCCGAGCTGCCAACCCAAGACCCGGAAAGGGGGGGGTCTTGAGCGTCAAAACCAAGACCCGGGAGGGTTTTGGCTTGAATTTTCAACAACTCACCCGGAAAGGGGGGTTTGGGTCTGAGTTTCAAAACCAAGACCCCAGGGGCTTGGGCTTGGTTTCAAAACTCAAGACCCCCCGGGGGGCTGGGGCTTGAGTTGTAACAACTCAAGACCCCCAAAAAGGGTTTGGGGGGTTGAGTTGTCAAAACCAAGACCCCAAGGGAATTTCCGGTCTTGAGTTTCAAAACTCAAGACCCGGGGGGTGCTGGGGCCCCCAGTTTTCAACCCAAGACCCCGGGGGCTTGGGCTGGTGTCAACAACTCAAGACCCCCAGGAAATGCTGGGGGGTTTAGTTTTCAACAACCCAAGACCCCCGGGGGGTTTCTGGGCTTGAGTTGCAACAACCCAAGACCCCCGGAATGCTGGGGGCTTGGGGTTTTAAAACCGACCCCCAAGGGGGCCTTGAGTTGTCAACAACTCAAAACCCCCCAAAGGGGGGGTTTCTGGGGGGTTGAGTTTTAAAACCAAACCCCAAAAAGGCGGGGTTTTGGTCAAAAACTCAAGACCCAAGGGGAGGTTTTTGGGGGCTTGAGTTGTCAAAACTTCCCCTGTAATTGGTTACAGGGATCGAGACATAGCTCCTGGCCCTGCCTCTTCACTCATCGCTACTAGGTAATCTTGCTCCATGATCTTTATCATACGTCGTCTTAAAACTATGGCTCCTGCCTCCACTACATCACTTGCCACACTATTCCACTTCCTGACAACTCTATGACTAAACAAATACAGTAGACCGTCATTTAGCACGAGTTTATTTGGCTTGATTTGGGTACAGCACGACTGAAGAATTGCGGCACATTTTTATGTAACACTTGATATGATGAATTTAACACGGTTCAGTTTGCGGGAAGGAAAAAAAACTTCCCTTTTCCTCAAGCGGCCGCCTTGTTGTGGTTCAGCTGGGGAGACCTCCCGCCGTCCCCAGTCACCCCCCGACACCACCCCACCATCACTGGACTGACTTACTGAATCACTTGACTGACTTACTGAACGACTTGACTGACTTACTGAACGACTTGACTGACTTACTGAATGACTTGACTGACTTACTCAATCACTTGACTGACTTACTGAATGACTTGACTGACTTACTGAACGACTTGACTGACTTACTGAACGACTTGACTGACTTACTGAATCACTTGACTGACTTACTGAACGACTTGACTGACTTACTGAACGACTTGACTGACTTACTAAATGACTTGACTGACTTACTCAATCACTTGACTGACTTACTGAATGACTTGACTGACTTACTGAACGACTTGACTGACTTACTGAACGACTTGACTGACTTACTGAATCACTTGACTGACTTACTGAACGACTTGACTGACTTACTGAATCACTTGACTGACTTACTGAACGATTTTACTGACTTACTGAATGACTTGACTGACTTACTGAATGACTTGACTGACTTACTCAATCACTTGACTGACTTACTGAATGACTTGACTGACTTACTGAACGACATGACTGACTTACTGAACGACTTGACTGACTTACTGAATCACTTGACTGACTTACTGAACGACTTGACTGACTTACTGAATGACTTGACTGACTTAATCACTTGACTGACTTACTGAATGACTTGACTGACTTACTGAATGACTTGACTGACTGACTGAATGACTTGAGGCTTACTGAATGACTTGAGACTTACTGAATCACTTGACTGATTTACTGAATCACTTGACTGACTTTCTGAATCACTTGATCGAATGGCTTCAGGTTAGACACTCCAGTACAACCATCAACTTCAGTACGAGAACCTCTACCATCCACCTCAGCCCAGTACGGCCACAGCATAACTACACTCTCTTCACAATCATCCACAAACACCAGCACCCACAATTTAAGGTAAGAAATACTATTATTTCTGTCATATTTGTAGTCTTAAGCTGTAAAAACAACATAATACATCATAACACTGAACTACAATTACATTTTCACTTTTATTTTTGTAAGATATGGAGGCCTAAAAAAAGTTGATTGGTTTTTTTGCGGCTCTCAGGAACGTAACCCTATTTTTCCCATAAGTTCTTCAGTTCATCTAACAGTTTTTTTTTACCTAACACGGTGTTTTCAGGAACGTAACTACCGTGTTAAATGACGGTCTACTGTACTTCCTAACATCTTTTTGACTCATCTGTGTTTGCATGTGTGTGTGTGTGCGTGCGTGTGTGTGTGTGTGTGTGTGTGTGTGTGTGTGTGTGTGTGTGTGTGTGTGTGTGTGTGTGTGTGTGTGTGTGTGTGTGTGTGTGTGTGTGTACTTGTATTATTATCATGATTTTTTTGAAATATCGATATTTTTCTACTAAAAGGTCAATTAAGCCAATTTCATTATTGCTTATAGACTCGTTTTGATACATAAGCACAGGACAACTATTTAAAATGAAGTTTAAAAGAGTTTAAGAGTATTGTAAGTTTTTGTCTGGCATCTCTGAAGGGTTACAATTGATGGCAATACTGAATTAAAGGAGCTGCCTGGTGGTCATCCAGAGACATGTCTCAGTTGCTCTCCTGGTTTGTTGCTTCTTATTGACTGATAATTTAATTAGTGTGTATTTTATGTTCCTGTGCTTGCTACTAAAAGTGCCTTTCGTTTTTTATTGCAGTTTATTGAGTAGAAAGTAATTCAGCAGAAATGGGTAAAAATAGCTATTTGTGTCCCATAGCTCGATTGTTAGCTCACTCAGCTCACACACTGAAGTTCGGGGGTTGATCCCCGGTATGGGAAAAAACATTACGACATATTTAAGACACCTGCTGTCCATGTTCACACATAAGTAAAATAGCTACCTGGGTGTTAGTCAACTGGTGTGGGTCGCATCCTGGGGGCAAAACTGACCTAATTTGCCCGAAATGCTCTACATAGCATCGGGCTTTCTATATAGTAGTATGTCACTGATATCAGCTAGGCCTGTATACCTTGTACATGTACTTGTAGAAATAAAGATTATTATTAGTATTATTATTATTGTTATTATTATTAGTTTCAGAGATTCGACAAAGTAACAAGGAGTCACAGCTGGAAGTTGAAAACTCAGATGAGTTATAGAGATGCTAGGAAGTATTTTTTCAGTCACAGAGTTGTCAGGAAGTGGAACAATCTGGAGAGTGATGTAGTGGAGGCAGATTCATATATAGCTTTAGGGAGATATACGATAAAACTCATGGAGCAGGGAGAGAGTGGACCTAGTAGCAGCGAGCGAGGAGATGGGGAGAGGAGCTATCAATCGACCCTTGCAACCACAACTAGGTGAATACACCCACCCACACACACACAGTGCAGTGGATTAGCGAGATAGAGAAAAAGACAGTAAACGAAATGATGTAACACGTGGCCACAATGTGCAGGGAGGCAGTAGAGAAGCTAATACACAACAACGAGCACGGTTTCAGGGAAGGAAAATCATGTTTCATGAACCTATTGGAGTTCTATGACAAGGTAATGAATGACAGGAGAGAGAAGGATAGATAGATTGCATCTTTTTGGACTGTAAGAAAGCTTTCGACACAGTACCATACAAGAGACTAGTTGAGAAACTAGAGGAGCAGGCAGGAGTGGGAGGGAAAGTAGCAATGGATCAGGTAATACCTAACAGGAAGGAAACAACGAGTGTCAGTCGGTGACGAGGTGTCAGAGTGAGTGCATATGCCAAGTGGGATTCCATAAAAATCAGTCCTAGGTCTGGTACTGTTTCATGTATATGTGAATGGATAGAGTCAGAGGTGTGTGTGTTCGCAGATGATGTGAAACTAGTGAGGAGAATTCAAGCGGACGGGTATCAGGTAACCTAGAAGATCTGGACAAGCCGCAAGCCTGATCTGACAAATGGTTCCTGGAGTTTAATTCCAGCAAGTGTGATGTAATGAAGCTTGGGGAAGGGCAAAGAAGACGGCAGACTATGGAGGCCACAGACTGCAAACCTCACTCAAGGAAAAGGATCTTGGGGCAAGTATAATACCGAGCACTTCTTCTGAAGTGCACATCAACCAAATAACTGCTGCAGCATACGGGCGCCTGGCAAACCTGAGAATAGCGTTCCGACATCTCAGTAAGGAATCGTTCAAGACTCTGTACTCCATGTACGTCAGGCCCATACTGGAGTATGCAGTACCAGTTTGGAACCCACACCTGGTCAAGCACATCAAGAAATTAAAGAAAGTGTAAAGATTTGCAGCGAGACTAGTCCCGGAGATAAAAGGCATTTCCTACGAGGAAGAGTTAAGGGAAATCTACCTGACGACACTGGAGGATAGGAGGGACCTGATAACGACATATAAAATACTGAGAGGAATTGGCAAGGTGGATAGAGACGAGACACAGTAACAAGGAGTCACAGTTGGAAGTTGAAGATTCCGACGAGTCACAGGGATGTTAGGAAATATTTCTTCAGTCACAGAGTTGTCATGAAGTGAAACAGTCTGGCAAGTGATGTAGTGGAGGCAGGATCCATACATAGCTTTAGCAGACCTGATCAGGGCACTTGTCTAAAAATTCCAACCCAGATCCAAATATCCTGCAACAAGTCTAATATTTTAACAGTAAATAAATTTATCTTGCAACAAGTCTAGTAGTCCTGTACTAAGTCTAATAATTATAGTGCAATTCTAGAAATCCTGCAGTACATGTAAACGTCAAAATCTAATCATCCTCCAGTAAGTCTAATAATTTTGCAGTAAAGCTAATCTCCCTAAAGCAAGTCAATCATCCCACAGTATTTTTAATTATCATGCATTAATTGTGATGATCTTATTGAAAATCTGGTCATTACGCAACTAAGACTAGTCACCAAGAACCCCAATATTTTTATAAATCCTGTACGTTTAGTCATTCTACAGTAAGTCTATTCATTATACAATAAGTCTAGTCATTCTACAGTAAGCCTATTCATTCTAAAGTAAGTTTACTCATTCCACAGTCAGTTTAGTCATTCAACAGTAAGTCTAGTCATTCTGTAATAAGTTTAGCCATTAAACATTACGCACGTCTGGTCATTATAAAATTAGTCTAGTCATGCTACAGTAAGCCTAATCATTCTACAGTAAATTTGGTCATCATACAATGAGTCTAGTCATTCTATAGTAAGTCTAGTCAATCTGCATCAAGACTAGCCATTCTGCAATAAATCTAACAATCCTATATTAAGTCTAAAAATCCTACACCAAGTTTAACCATCCTGCAATAAGTCTCTAACCATATTGCAATAGGTCTGTTTTTTTCTACGGTAAGTTTAAAAATAAATAAGCCTATGGTTCCACAGAACGTTAAATCAAACTTCAGTAAGTCTAATCATCCTACAATATGTCTAATCATCCTGCAGAAAGTCTAATTATCCTGCAGTTAGTCTAATCGTCCTGCAAAAAGTTTTAATATTCTTCAGCAAGTCTCCACATCCAGTAGTAATTCTAATTATCCTGCAGTAAGTCTCATCATCCCTTAGTAAGTCTAATAATCTTGTAGCAAGTCTAATAATCTTGCAGGAAGTCTAATAATTCTAAAATAATACAGATAATTCTTCAGTAATTTTAAAATTCCATGGAAATTTCAATTATCCGGCACACATTTCTAATTATCCTGCAGTAAGTCTAATTATCCTGCACATAAGTCTAATTATCCTGAACATGAGTCTAATTATCCTGCAATATGTCTAATCATCCATCAGAACGTTTAATGGTTTAGCAAACAGTTTAATTTTAATTACGATATAGTGCGTTTAAACATGGTTCAGAAGTTCCACACATGTTGCAACAGCTCCACTTGAACCCAGGTTCAGGAAGTTCCACAGTTATGTTGCAGCAGCTCCACTTGAACCCAGGTTCAGGAAGTTCCACACATGTTGCAGCAGCTCACTTGAACCCTGGTTCAGGAAGTTCCACACATGTTGCAGCAGCTCCACTTGAACCCAGGTTCAGGAAGTTCCACACATGTTGCAGCAGCTCCACTTGAACCCAGGTTCAGGAAGTTCCACACATGTTGCAGCAGCTCCACTTGAACCCAGGTTCAGGAAGTTCCACACATGTTGCAGCAGCTCCACTTGAACCCAGGTTCAGGAAGTTCCACACATGTTGCAGCAGCTCCACTTGAACCCAGGTTCAGGAAGTTCCACACATGTTGCAGCAGCTCCACTTGAACCCAGGTTCAGGAAGTTCCACACATGTTGCAGCAGCTCCACTTGAACCCAGGTTCAGGAAGTTCCACACATGTTGCAGCAGCTCCACTTGAACCCAGGTTCAGGAAGTTCCACACATGTTGCAGCAGCTCCACTTGAACCCAGGTTTAGGAAGTTCCACATATGTTGCAGCAGCTCCACTTGAACCCAGGTTCAGGAAGTTCCACACACTTGAACCCAGGTTCAGGAAGTTCCACACACTTGAACCCAGGTTCAGGAAGTTGCACACACTTGAACCCAGGTTCAGGAAGTTCCACACACTTGAACCCAGGTTCAGGAAGGTTCAGGAAGTTCCACCCACACTTGAACCCAGGTTCAGGAAGTTCCACACACTTGAACCCAGGTTCAGGAAGTTCCACACACTTGAACCCAGGTTCAGGAAGTTCCACACACTTGAACCCAGGTTCAGGAAGTTCCACACACTTGAACCCAGGTTCAGGAAGTTCCACACACTTGAACCCAGGTTCAGGAAGTTCCGCACACTTGAACCCAGGTTCAGGAAGTTCCACACACTTGAAGCCAGATTCAGGAAGTTCCATACACTTGAACCCAGGTTCAGGAAGTTCCACACACTTGAACCCAGGTTCAGGAAGTTCCGCACACTTGAACCCAGGTTTAGGAAGTTCCACACACTTGAATCCAGATTCAGGAAGTTCCATACACTTGAACCCAGGTTCAGGAAGTTCCACACACTTGAACCCAGGTTCAGGAAGTTCCACACACTTGAACCCAGGTTCAGGAAGTTCCACACACTTGAACCCAGGTTCAGGAAGTTCCACACACTTGAACCCAAGTTCAGTAAGTTCCACACACTTGAACCCAGGTTCAGGAAGTTCCACACACTTGAACCCAGGTTCAGGAAGTTCCACACACTTGAACCCAGGTTCAGTAAGTTCCACACACTTGAACCCAGGTTCAGTAAGTTCCACACACTTGAACCCAGGTTCAGGAAGTTCCACACACTTGAACCCAGGTTCAGGAAGTTCCACACACTTGAACCCAGGTTCAGGAAGTTCCACACACTTGAACCCAGGTTCAGTAAGTTCCACACACTTGAACCCAGGTTCAGTAAGTTCCACACACTTGAACCCAGGTTCAGGAAGTTCCACACACTTGAACCCAGGTTCAGGAAGTTCCACACACATGCTGACTTTCTCTGGTCCTTCACAAACACCTTCTTCCTTTTACTACTTGTATTCGTATGCTTTTTTTTTTTGTATTAATTCTTATCAAATCTTTTCTTGCATTTATTTTCGTTTCCAAGTCTCTAGACTATACATATCTTCAGTCTATCTGTCTCTGATTTTTCCTCATTCTCACGTGAGAACAGGTTTTCACGTTCTCTGTGCTCTTCTCACTCACTGTTTCTCTTTCACCTTTTCCATCCCATTACTTATGTAAGCGAATTATTCCTCTTATTGCAGTAATTTTTCTACATGTACCCCGAGCTTCTTTCTCAGTGTTCCATTCAGTCACATCTTCCATGCTTCCCTCTCCATTTTTATTAGTGCAGCAAAAACAGGATAATGATACACATTAGCACTCAAAAGGCCCACAGGCATAAAATATAAATTTCTTTCTAAGCCTCTCGTACATGATTACCCTTTCAGACCTTTTCTGGTTCTTCAGAATGGTTGCGACATGTTACTGCCTGAGTAAAGTCATAAAATAATTTTGTTGCATAGCCCCCGTGATGGTGCGAATGATCCTGGCTCTAGTGCTCTCTGAGGTAGTGTAAAGTGCTACTGGTGTTGGGAAAGATCCTGGCTCTAGTGCTCTCTGGGGTGCTATGAAGTGCTACTGGTGTTAGGAATGATCCTGGCTCTAGTTCTCTCTGGGGTGCTATGAAGTGCTACTGGTGTTAGGAATGATCCTGGCTCTAGTGCTCTCTGGGGTGCTATGAAGTGCTACTGGTGTTGGGAATGATCCTGGCTCTAGTGCTCTCCGGGGTGCTATGAAGTGCTACTGGTGTTGGGAATGATCCTGGCTCTAATGCTCTCTGGGGTGCTATGAAGTGCTACTGGTGTTAGGAATGATCCTGGCTCTAATGCTCTCTGGGGTGCTATGAAGTGCTACTGGTGTTAGGAATGATCCTGGCTCTAATGCTCTCTGGGGTAGTGTAAAGTGCTACTGGTGATGGGAATGATCCTGGCTCTAGTGCTCTCTGGGGTAGTGTAAAGTGCTACTGGTGTTGGGAATGATCCTGGCTCTAGTGCTCTCTGGGGTAGTGTAAAGTGCTACTGGTGATGGGAATGATCCTGGCTCTAGTGCTCTCTGGGGTAGTGTAAAGTGCTACTGGTGTTGGGAATGATCCTGGCTCTAGTGCTCTCTGGGGTAGTGTAAAGTGCTACTGGTGTTGGGAATGATCCTGGCTCTAGTGCTCTCTGGGGTAGTGTAAAGTGCTACTGGTGTTGGGAATGATCCTGGCTCTAGTGCTCTCTGGGGTAGTGTAAAGTGCTACTGGTGTTGGGAATGATCCTGGCTCTAGTGCTCTCTGTGGTGTTATAAAGTGCTACTGGTGTTGGGAATGATCCTGGCTCTGGTGCTCTCTGTGGTGTTATAACGTGCTACTGGTGTTGGGAATGATCCTGGCTCTGGTGCTCTCTGAGGTGCTATAAAGTGCTACTGGTGTTGGGAATGATCCTGGCTCTAGTGCTCTCTGTGGTGTTATAAAGTGCTACTGGTGTTGGGAATGATCCTGGCTCTAGTGCTCTCTGGGGTGCTATGAAGTGCTACTGGTGTTGGGAATGATCCTGGCTCTAGTGCTCTCTGAGGTGCTATGAAGTGCTACTGGTGTTGGGAATGATCCTGGCTCTAGTGCTCTCTGAGGTGCTATGAAGTGCTACTGGTGTTGGGAATGATCCTGGCTCTAGTGCTCTCTGGGGTAGTGTAAAGTGCTACTGGTGTTGGGAATGATCCTGGCTCTAGTGCTCTCTGGGGTAGTGTAAAGTGCTACTGGTGTTGGGAATGATCCTGGCTCTAGTGCTCTCTGAGGTGCTATAAAGTGCTACTGGTGTTGGGAATGATCCTGGCTCTAGTGCTCTCTGAGGTGCTATAAAGTGCTACTGGTGTTGGGAATGATCCTGGCTCTAGTGCTCTCGGGGTGCTATAAAGTGCTACTGATGTTGGGAATGATTCTGGCTCTAGTGCTCTCTGAGGTGCTATAAAGTACTACTGGTGTTGGGAATGATCCTGGCTCTAGTGCTCTCTGAGGTGCTATAAAGTGCTACTGGTGTTGGGAATGATTCTGGCTCTAGTGCTCTGTGGGGTGCTGTAAAGTGCTACTGGTGTTGGGAATGATCCTGGCTCTAGTGCTCTCTGAGGTGCTATAAAGTGCTACTGGTGTTGGGAATGATCCTGGCTCTAGTGCTCTCTGAGGTGCTATAAAGTGCTACTGGTGTTGGGAATGATCCTGGCTCTAGCGCTCTCTGAGGTGCTATAAAGTGCTACTGGTGTTGGGAATGATCCTGGCTCTAGTGCTCTCTGAGGTGCTATAAAGTGCTACTGGTGTTGGGAATGATCCTGGCTCTAGTGCTCTCTGAGGTGCTATAAAGTGCTACTGGTGTTGGGAATGATCCTGGCTCTAGTGCTCTCTGAGGTGCTATAAAGTGCTACTGGTGTTGGGAATGATCCTGGCTCTAGTGCTCTCTGGGGTAGTGTAAAGTGCTACTGGTGATGGGAATGATCCTGGCTCTAGTGCTCTCTGGGGTAGTGTAAAGTGCTACTGGTGTTGGGAATGATCCTGGCTCTAGTGCTCTCTGGGGTAGTGTAAAGTGCTACTGGTGTTGGGAATGATCCTGGCTCTAGTGCTCTCTGAGGTGCTATGAAGTGCTACTGGTGTTGGGAATGATCCTGGCTCTAGTGCTCTCTGGGGTAGTGTAAAGTGCTACTGGTGTTGGGAATGATCCTGGCTCTAGTGCTCTCTGGGGTAGTGTAAAGTGCTACTGGTGATGGGAATGATCCTGGCTCTAGTGCTCTCTGGGGTAGTGTAAAGTGCTACTGGTGATGGGAATGATCCTGGCTCTAGTGCTCTCTGGGGTAGTGTAAAGTGCTACTGGTGATGGGAATGATCCTGGCTCTAGTGTTCTCTGGGGTACTGTAAAGTGCTACTGGCGTTGGGAATGATCCTGGTTCTAGTGCTCTCTGAGGTGCTATAAAGTACTACTGGTGTTGGGAATGATTCTGGCTCTACTGTTCTCTGGGGTACTGTAAAGTGCTACTGGGGTTGGGAATAATCCTGGCTCTAGTGCTCTCTGAGGTGCTATAAAGTACTACTGGTGTTGGGAATGATTCTGGCTCTACTGTTCTCTGGGGTAGTGTAAAGTGCTACTGGTGATGGGAATGATCCTGGTTCTAGTGCTCTCTCGGGTGCTATAAAGTGCTACTGGTGTTGGGAATGATCATGGCTCTAGTGCTCTCTGGGGTACTGCTAAGTGCTGCTGGTGTTGGTAATGATCCTGGCTCTAGTGCTCTCCGGGGTGCTATAAAGTGCTACTGGTGTTGGGAATGATCCTGGTTCTAGCGCTCTCTGAGGTGCTATAAAGTACTACTGGTGTTGGGAATGATTCTGGCTCAGTGCTCTGTGGGGTACTGTAAAGTGCTACTGGTGATTGGAATGATCCTGGCTCTGGTGCTCTCTGAGGTGCTATAAAGTGCTACTGGTGTTGGGAATGATCCTGGCTCTAGTGCTCTCTGAGGTGCTATAAAGTGCTACTGGTGTTGGGAATGATCCTGGCTCTAGTGCTCTCTGAGGTGCTATAAAGTGCTACTTGTGATTGGAATGATCCTGGCTCTAGTGCTCTCTGAGGTGCTATAAAGTACTACTGGTGTTGGGAATGATTCTGGCTCTAGCGCTCTCTGAGGTCCTATAAAGTACTACTGGTGTTGGGAATGATCCTGGCTCTAGTGCTCTCTTGGGTGCTATAAAGTGCTACTGGTGTTGGGAATGATCCTGGCTCTAGCGCTCTCTGAGGTGCTATAAAGTACTACTGGTGTTGGGAATGATCCTGGCTCTAGTGCTCTCTGAGGTGCTATAAAGTGCTACTGGTGTTGGGAATGATCCTGGCTCTAGCGCTCTCTGAGGAGCTATAAAGTACTACTGGTGTTGGGAATGATCCTGGCTCTAGTGCTCTCTGAGGTGCTATAAAGTGCTACTGGTGTTGGGAATGATCCTGGCTCTAGCGCTCTCTGAGGTGCTATAAAGTACTACTGGTGTTGGGAATGATCCTGGCTCTAGTGCTCTCTGAGGTGCTATAAAGTGCTACTGGTGTTGGGAATGATTCTGGCTCTAGCGCTCTCTGAGGTGCTATAAAGTACTACTGGTGTTGGGAATGATCCTGGCTCTAGTGCTCTCTGGGGTGCTATAAAGTGCTACTGGTGTTGGGAATGATCCTGGCTCTAGCGCTCTCTGAGGTGCTATAAAGTACTACTGGTGTTGGGAATGATCCTGGCTCTAGTGCTCTCTGAGGTGCTATAAAGTGCTACTGGTGTTGGGAATGATCCTGGCTCTAGCGCTCTCTGAGGAGCTATAAAGTACTACTGGTGTTGGGAATGATCCTGGCTCTAGTGCTCTCTGAGGTGCTATAAAGTGCTACTGGTGTTGGGAATGATCCTGGCTCTAGTGCTCTCTGAGGTGCTATAAAGTGCTACTGGTGTTGGGAATGATCCTGGCTCTAGCGCTCTCTGAGGTGCTATAAAGTACTACTGGTGTTGGGAATGATCCTGGCTCTAGCGCTCTCTGAGGTGCTATAAAGTACTACTGGTGTTGGGAATGATCCTGGCTCTAGCGCTCTCTGAGGTGCTATAAAGTGCTACTGGTGTTGGGAATGATCCTGGCTCTAGCGCTCTCTGAGGTGCTATAAAGTGCTACTGGTGTTGGGAATGATCCTGGCTCTAGCGCTCTCTGAGGTGCTATAAAGTACTACTGGTGTTGGGAATGATCCTGGCTCTAGCGCTCTCTGAGGTGCTATAAAGTGCTACTGGTGTTGGGAATGATCCTGGCTCTAGCGCTCTCTGAGGTGCTATAAAGTGCTACTGGTGTTGGGAATGATCCTGGCTCTAGCGCTCTCTGAGGTGCTATAAAGTGCTACTGGTGTTGGGAATGATCCTGGCTCTAGCGCTCTCTGAGGTGCTATAAAGTACTACTGGTGTTGGGAATGATCCTGGCTCTAGCGCTCTCTGAGGTGCTATAAAGTGCTACTGGTGTTGGGAATGATCCTGGCTCTAGCGCTCTCTGAGGTGCTATAAAGTGCTACTGGTGTTGGGAATGATCATGGTTCTAGTGCTCTCTGAGGTGCTATGAAGTGCTACTGGTGTTGGGAATGATCCTGGTTCTAGTGCTCTCTGAGGTGCTATAAAATGCTACTGGTGTTGGGAATGATCCTGGTTCTAGTGCTCTCTGAGGTGCTATAAAGTGCTACTGGTGTTGGGAATGATCCTGGTTCTAGTGCTCTCTGAGGTGCTATAAAATGCTACTGGTGTTGGGAATGATCCTGGTTCTAGTGCTCTCTGAGGTGCTATAAAGTGCTACTGGTGTTGGGAATGATCCTGGTTCTAGCGCTCTCTGAGGTGCTATAAAGTGCTACTGGTGTTGGGAATGATCCTGGCTCTAGTGCTCTCTGAGGTGCTATAAAATGCTACTGGTGTTGGGAATGATCCTGGTTCTAGTGCTCTCTGAGGTGCTATAAAATGCTACTGGTGTTGGGAATGATCCTGGTTCTAGTGCTCTCTGAGGTGCTATAAAATGCTACTGGTGTTGGGAATGATCCTGGTTCTAGTGCTCTCTGAGGTGCTATAAAGTGCTACTGGTGTTGGGAATGATCCTGGTTCTAGCGCTCTCTGACGTGCTATAAAATGCTACTGGTGTTTCAGTTCAATTCAATTCAAGTTTATTCTCTATAATGGTTACAATGTGAGGTTTACAGGTTTTGGGTATTTTGTGGTTTACATGTTATAAAATACTAATAACAGAGGGAGCCACTAGGACACCTAGCATGGCTAAGCATTTCGAGCAGACTTAGATTGATTCTTAACATTAAGTCCTTACAGATTACAGTATTAAGGCTAAGTGACTACATCATAATTTTGAGTTTAGCAATGTGAATGGTTTTGTTTTGGCACAATACAAGGTGTCTATATTTGAGTAACATAATCAAACTTATGACTAGTTAGGATTTATTATTTGGGAATGATGCTGGCTCTGGTGCTCTCTGAGGTGCTATAAAGAGCTACTGGTGTTGGGAATGATCCTGACTCTGGTGCTCTCTGAGGACCTATGAAGTGTTACTGGTGTTGGGAATGATCCTGACTCTGTTTTCCGGAGTGCTGTATAGCTCCTGTTGTTGGGGCTGGTTCCTGATCTTGTGCTATAAGAAAGTACTGTACAGCTATAAGAAAGTACTGTACAGCATCTCTGGTATTCAGAATGATTTTTTTTTCTAGTGCTGTCAAGAGAACCGCATATCCTAATTGTGCAGCAGATGATTCTTCCTAAAGTAACATCAATAGTGTTGTTTAGCACTTCTGGTGTAGCTGACAAGTGACATCAATAGTATTGTTAAAAACTGGTGTTGTTTACTAGTGATATCAATATTACTGTTAGACACTCCAGGTGTAGCTGACATCAATAGCAGTGTTAATCACTCCTGGGAATACAAGACGCTAGCTACGAGACTCCAGAAATATTAACATAGCTTAACCTACCAGGAAAGTATTCCTCTTTATTCTTTGTTTCATCCTACATGTAAGATCTTAATATTAATAAGGAGAAAGTGAGTTCCTGGTAGGAAATGTTGTAGGGAAAGCATCGCCCATACTAGGGGTAACCTAGAGACACACGTATTGTTTGTTGACAGTATATTGTTACAGAGTGATGCTAATGTGATGTAATGTAATAAAAATCTTAATTTTTTCAAAGTCCTGTAAAACACCAGTAAAACTAAATTTATAATAGTTGCTTCGTAATACAGTCCTTGAGAGCACTTGACTTGGTCTTATCAGTGCATTGGACTCATGAAATCGTAATGATACGATTGTAAACAATCCATACCACGGGCGGGGATAGAACCCGCGAACGGAGAGTCATAAAACTCCAGACCGACGCGTTAGTGGTGCCTATGCTAACCTTCCTTTGGTGTATCAGTATACCAAATTCGATGAATATTGATGTAGCTAACTGGCACAGTGGCTAGTGCGTCGGTCTGGGGTTCTATGACTCTCTGATCGCGGGTTCTATCCTCGCCCGTGGTATGTTTTTTTTTTAGTGCATCAGAAGATTTATATATGTTATATTATTTAATTAAAAGTTCACCTGCAGTATGGGGGATGTGTGTCTGCGTAGAGTCAAGTGTGAACTAACTATATACAAGAAAACAACAGAACAATATACAAAGCAGTGACTGGAACAATATACAAAACAGTGACTGGAATAATACACAAAACAGTGACTGGAACAATACATAAATAACTCGCATTTATGAGAGTGAAACTGGTACCGACGTTTGGGTCCGGCTTGGACCACTATACCTGGAGTTTACCTGGAGAGAGCTCCGGGGGTCAACGCCCCCGCGGGCCGTTCTGTGACCAGGCCTCCTGGTGGATCAGAGCCTGATCAACCAGGCTGTTACTGCTGGCCGCACGCAATCCAACGTACGAGCCACAGCACGGCTGGTCAGGTACCGACTTTAGGTGCTTGTCCAGTGCCTGCTTGAAGACAGTAAGGGGTCTATTGGTAATCCCCCTTATGTATTCTGGGAGGCAGCTGAACAGTCTCGGGCCCCTAACACTTATTGTATTGTCTCTTAACGTGCTAGTGACACCCCTGCTTTTCAACGGCTACAATTTCTACAAGACGCGGTGTCAACAACATCAACCAGACACACCAGTTTAACTGTACATATTAGCGTTGAATTCAAATGTCATTTTTTTTTCATTTCATTTTTCTTACAAGTAGGATAAAAGTTCATATTTCAATGTTTTATATTTTTAATTCTAACAATAAAGTGTTTATATTTGTAGGTTATTGTTCTTTTTTTCTATTCATTAATTTTAGAGTGTTCAGCAGAAGTTTGTGGTTACAGGAAAGTGGGTGCAGGAGGGAAGAGGAGCGATTGGTGGAATGATGATGTAAAGAGAGTAGTAAGGGAGAAAAAGTTAGCATATGAGAAGTTTTTACAAAGTAGAAGTGATGCAAGGAGGGAAGAGTATATGGAGAAAAAGAGAGAGGTTAAGAGAGTGGTGAAGCAATGTAAAAAGAGAGCAAATGAGAGAGTGGGTGAGCTGTTATCAACAAATTTTGTTGAAAATAAGAAAAAGTTTTGGAGTGAGATTAACAAGTTAAGGAAGCCTAGAGAACAAATGGATTTGTCAGTTAAAAATAGGAGAGGAGAGTTATTAAATGGAGAGTTAGAGGTATTGGGAAGATGGAGGGAATATTTTGAGGAATTGTTAAATGTTGATGAAGATAGGGAAGCTGTGATTTCGTGTATAGGGCAAGGAGGAATAACATCTTGTAGGAGTGAGGAAGAGCCAGTTGTGAGTGTGGGGGAAGTTCGTGAGGCACTAGGTAAAATGAAAGGGGGTAAGGCAGCCGGGATTGATGAGGTAAAGATAGAAATGTTAAAAGCAGGTGGGGATATAGTTTTGGAGTGGTTGGTGCAATTGTTTAATAAATGTATGGAAGAGGGTAAGGTACCTAGGGATTGGCAGAGAGCATGCATAGTTCCTTTGTATAAAGGCAAAGGGGATAAAAGAGAGTGCAAAAATTATAGGGGGATAAGTCTGTTGAGTGTACCTGGTAAAGTTTATGGTAGAATTATAATTGAAAGAATTAAGAGTAAGACGGAGAATAGGATAGCAGATGAACAAGGAGGCTTTAGGAAAGGTAGGGGGTGTGTGGACCAGGTGTTTACAGTGAAACATATAAGTGAACAGTATTTAGATAAGGCTAAAGAGGTCTTTGTGGCATTTATGGATTTGGAAAAGGCGTATGACAGGGTGGATAGGGGGGCAATGTGGCAGATGTTGCAAGTGTATGGTGTAGGAGGTAGGTTACTGAAAGCAGTGAAGAGTTTTTACGAGGATAGTGAGGCTCAAGTTAGAGTATGTAGAAAAGAGGGAAATTTTTTCCCAGTAAAAGTAGGCCTTAGACAAGGATGTGTGATGTCACCGTGGTTGTTTAATATATTTATAGATGGGGTTGTAAGAGAAGTAAATGCGAGGGTCTTGGCAAGAGGCGTGGAGTTAAAAGATAAAGAATCACACACAGGGTGGGAGTTGTCACAGCTGCTCTTTGCTGATGACACTGTGCTCTTGGGAGATTCTGAAGAGAAGCTGCAGAGATTGGTGGATGAATTTGGTAGGGTGTGCAAAAGAAGAAAATTAAAGGTGAATACAGGAAAGAGTAAGGTTATGAGGATAACAAAAAGATTAGGTGATGAAATATTGAATATCAGATTGGAGGGAGAGAGTATGGAGGAGGTGAACGTATTCAGATATTTGGGAGTGGACGTGTCAGCGGATGGGTCTATGAAAGATGAGGTGAATCATAGAATTGATGAGGGAAAAAGAGTGAGTGGTGCACTTAGGAGTCTGTGGAGACAGAGAACTTTGTCCTTGGAGGCAAAGAGGGGAATGTATGAGAGTATAGTTTTACCAACGCTCTTATATGGGTGTGAAGCATGGGTGATGAATGTTGCAGCGAGGAGAAGGCTGGAGGCAGTGGAGATGTCATGTCTGAGGTCAATGTGTGGTGTGAATATAATGCAGAGAATTCGTAGTTTGGAAGTTAGGAGGAGGTGCGGGATTACCAAAACTGTTGTCCAGAGGGCTGAGGAAGGGTTGTTGAGGTGGTTCGGACATGTAGAGAGAATGGAGCGAAACAGAATAACTTCAAGAGTGTATCAGTCTGTAGTGGAAGGAAGGCGGGGTAGGGGTCGGCCTAGGAAGGGTTGGAGGGAGGGGGTAAAGGAGGTTTTGTGTGCGAGGGGCTTGGACTTCCAGCAGGCATGCGTGAGCGTGTTTGATAGGAGTGAATGGAGACAAATGGTTTTTAATACTTGACGTGCTGTTGGAGTGTGAGCAAAGTAACATTTATG
Source organism: Cherax quadricarinatus (assembly GCF_038502225.1). Lineage (NCBI taxonomy): Eukaryota > Metazoa > Arthropoda > Malacostraca > Decapoda > Parastacidae > Cherax > Cherax quadricarinatus. The sequence continues at coordinate 126,161 of NW_027195282.1, forward strand.
AAGGGATTCAGGGAAACCGGCAGGCCGGACTTGAGTCCTGGAGATGGGAAGTACAGTGCCTGCACTCTGAAGGAGGGGTGTTAATGTTGCAGTTTAAAAACTGTAGTGTAAAGCACCCTTCTGGCAAGACAGTGATGGAGTGAATGATGGTGAAAGTTTTTCTTTTTCGGGCCACCCTGCCTTGGTGGGAATCGGCCAGTGTGATAATAAAAATAATTTTCCTAAGGAGGAGCCAGCCTTGGTAAGACCAACTTTAGATCTTACAGGCTTAAGTAAGTCTTCACAAATCAGTTACCACATTGTGTATCATACAACACATACCTCAGATACCACACAGTTGTGTATCATACAACATATACCTCAGATACCACATTGTTCCGTATCCAACAACATGTGATATTGATCCAGTAGAGAAGTGGCCTGCTCTAAACCCATGCTGCCCTGGCTTTTACACTTGTAGTTGAGGAGCGACCTGCTCTAAACCCACGCTGCCCTGGCTTTTGCACTTGTAGTTGAGGAGCGACCTGCTATAAACCCACGCTGCCCTGGCTTTTGCACTTGTAGTTGAGGAGCGACCTGCTCTAAACCCATGCTGCCATGCTACCATGCTGCCATGCTACCATGAGTGTGTGAGTGTGCGTGTCTACTTGTACATATTTACATGTGGTTGCTGAGGTAGAGTCCTTGTTCCTGGTCCGGATCTCCTCTGGTCGCTACTTCGCTCATCATTCATCAGTGTAAACTCAGTTGTTGAAGCTGTGAGTGATCCTCCCTCCATCACTTGTTGCTGAAGATATGAATGATCTTGCATCCACCACTTGTTGTTGAAGCTGTGAATGATCCTGCCTCCACCACTTTTTTTCCCCTCGTGCCACTTTCTAACATCTTGAGGTTAAAGAGCTTCTTTTCTAACATCCCTTACATAGCTGTGCTTCTAACTTTCAGTTGTGCTTTCTTGTCCCTGTTTCCCATCTCTCTCTCTCTCTCTCTCTCTCTCTCTCTCTCTCTCTCTCTCTCTCTCTTCAATCCCTCTCATAATTTTACACATCATGATCATGTCCCGTCTCGTTCGTCTGTCCTCCAATGTCATCAAGCTTCGCGCTTGTAATCTCTCCTCATGGGAACAAGCATATTATCTGTTTTAGTGCTGGGGGCAATGACATTGGGAAGGGCAAGAGACAAGAGCTGCTGGATAAGTACAGGTCAGCCATAGAAGTAGTCAGAGCTAAGGGAGGGATCCCAGTCATATGTAGCATCTTGCCTAGAAAGGGAGTGGGCAATGAATGGATGTCTAGGGCAATTGGTATAAATTGCTAGCTAGACAGGTACTGCAAGGAACTTGCAATCCTATTCATTGATAACTGGGACAAATTCTATGGCAAACGTGATATGTATGCAAAGGATGGGGTTCATCTCTCTGGGGTTGGAGTGGTTGCATTAACCAATTCGATTGAGGAGGTAATTGAGTCAGAATGTTACTGTTTTACTGTAGCAACAGTCACAATGTTATTGTTCCAGTGTAGCAACAGTCACAATGTTACTGTTTCATTGTAGTAAGTCTCAGTGTTACTGATTCAGTCTAGCAATAGTCATAATGTTACTGTGTCACTGTTGCAAGTCACAATGTTACTGTTCCAGTGTAGCAACAATTGCAATGTTACAGTTCCAGTGGAGCAACAATCAGAATGTTACTGTTCTAGTGTAGGAACAGTCAGTGTTACTCTTTCACAGTAGCAACAGTCACTGTTTCTGTTTCACTGTAGCAAATGTCACAATGTTACTGTTCCAGTTCCGGCTACAGTCTCAATGTTACTGTTCCAATGTAGGAACATTCACAATGTTACTGTTCCAGTGTAGGAACAGTCACAATGTTACTGTTCCAGTGTAGCAACTGTCACATTGTTACTGTTTCATTGTAGCAACAGTCACAATGTTATTGTTCCAGTGTAGCAACAGTCACAATGTTACTGTTCCAGTGTAGCAACAGTCACAATGTTATTGTTCCAGTGTAGCAACAGTCACAATGTTATTGCTCCAGTGTAGCAACAGTCACAATGTTATTGTTCCACTGTAGCAACAATCACAATGTTACTGTTCCAGTGTAGCAACAGTCACAATGTTACTGTTCCAGTGTAGCAACAGTCACAATGTTACTGTTCCAGTGTAGCAACAGTCACAATGTTACTGTTCCAGTGTAGCAACAGTCACAATGTTACTGTTCCAGTGTAGCAACAGTCACAATGTTACTGTTCCAGTGTAGCAACAGTCACAATGTTACTGTTCCAGTGTAGCAACAGTCACAATGTTTCTGTTCCAGTGTAGCAACAGTCACAATGTTACTGTTCCAGTGTAGCAACAGTCACAATGTTACTGTTCCAGTGTAGCAACAACAGACACTATGTTACTGTTCCACTGTAGCAACAGTCACAATGTTACTGTTCCAGTGTAGCAACAGTCACAATGTTACTGTTCCAGTGTAGCAACAGTCACAATGTTACTGTTCCAGTGTAGCAACAGACACAATGTTACTGTTCCACTGTAGCAACAGTCACAATGTTACTGTTCCAGTGTAGCAACAGTCACAATGTTACTGTTCCTGTGTAGCAACAGTCACAATGTTACTGTTCCAGTGTAGCAACAGTCACAATGTTACTGTTCCACTGTAGCAACAGTCACAATGTTACTGTTCCAGTGTAGCAACAGTCACAATGTTACTGTTCCATTGTAGCAACAGTCACAATGTTACTGTTCCTGTGTAGCAACAGTCACAATGTTACTGTTCCAGTGTAGCAACAACAGACACTATGTTACTGTTCCACTGTAGCAACAGTCACAATGTTACTGTTCCAGTGTAGCAACAGTCACAATGTTACTGTTCCAGTGTAGCAACAGTCACAATGTTACTGTTCCAGTGTAGCAACAGTCACAATGTTACTGTTACAGTGTAGCAACAGTCACAATGTTACTGTTCCAGTGTAGCAACAGTCACAATGTTACTGTTCCAGTGTAGCAACAGTCACAATGTTACTGTTCCACTGTAGCAACAGTCACAATGTTACTGCTCCAGTGTAGCAACAGTCACAATGTTACTGCTCCAGTGTAGCAACAGTCACAATGTTACTGCTCCAGTGTAGCAACAGTCACAATGTTACTGTTCCAGTGTAGCAACAGTCACAATGTTACTGTTCCAGTGTAGCAACAGTCACAATGTTACTGTTCCAGTATAGCAACAGTCACAATGTTACTGTTCCAGTATAGCAACAGTCACAATGTTACTGTTCCAGTGTAGCAACAGTCACAATGTTACTGTTCCAGTGTAGCAACAGTCACAATGTTACTGTTCCAGTGTAGCAACAGTCACAATGTTACTGTTCCAGTGTAGCAACAGTCACAATGTTACTGTTCCAGTGTAGTAACAGTCACAATGTTACTGTTCCAGTGTAGCAACAGTCACAATGTTACTGTTCCAGTGTAGCAACAGTCACAATGTTACTGTTCCAGTGTAGCTACAGTCACAATGTTACTGTTCCAGTATAGCAACAGTCACAATGTTACTGTTCCAGTATAGCAACAGTCACAATGTTACTGTTCCAGTGTAGCAACAGTCACAGTTTCCTTCAGTTAACTGAGATTCTTGTATTGAACAATAATACCGTCAGTTTAGTTTTAGACTTTACAATTATAGAAGAACTACACAATATACAAATAAATTGAGTTTGAGAAAGATTTCTTTAGTTCCTCGGATCAAGACCTTTTCATTATCATTAAGTTACCTCTTAAGATGAAAATTGAGGGATCAATAATGTCTCAAAAATGAATGCCAATTTTGTTAAAACGATATGAAGAAGAGTGAATAGGCCTATAGATCTATGTAGACAGGTCCTACTCAAAGTGACTCATTCACATGTACGTGTTCCACTTATCTAATGTTCTAAATATCATATTCGTTGCTTTTTTTCGTTATTTCAATAACATTATACATTATACAGCACTCCCAGCAGAGCTAAGTGTTGTTTGTGATTCGTGGTCAGTCGTGGTAACGGAAAGCTCACAGCAAATATCAATCACCTCCCATTTGAATATCAGCCTCCAAAAACAGTTTATATAGTAATGAAACCACGACACAAGACTGGTCTTCTGTGTTATTGTACTGTACTGGTCTTGTGTGTTATTGTACTGTACTGGTCTTGTGTGTTATTGTACTGTACTGGTCTTGTGTGTTATTGTACTGTACTGGTCTTCTGTGTTATTGTAGTGTACTGGTCTTGTGTGTTATTGTACTGTACTGGTCTTCTGTGTTATTGTACTGTACTGGTCTTCTGTGTTATTGTACTGTACTGGTCTTCTGTGTTATTGTACTGTACTGGTCTTCTGTGTTATTGTACTGTACTGGTCTTCTGTGTTATTGTACTGTACTGGTCCTCTGTGTTATTGTAGTGTACTGGTCTTCTGTGTTATTGTACTGTACTGGTCTTCTGTGTTATTGTACTGTACTGGTCTTCTGTGTTATTGTACTGTACTGGTCGTCTGTGTTATTGTACTGTACTGGTCTTCTGTGTTATTGTACTGTACTGGTCTTCTGTGTTATTGTAGTGTACTGGTCTTCTGTGTTATTGTACTGTACTGGTCTTCTGTGTTATTGTACTGTACTGGTCTTCTGTGTTATTGTACTGTACTGGTCTTCTGTGTTATTGTACTGTACTGGTCTTCTGTGTTATTGTAGTGTACTGGTCTTCTGTGGTATTGTACTGTACTGGTCTTCTGTGTTATTGTAGTGTACTGGTCTTCTGTGTTATTGTAGTGTACTGGTCTTCTGTGTTATTGTACTGTACTGGTCTTCTGTGTTATTGTAGTGTACTGGTCTTCTGTGTTATTGTACTGTACTGGTCTTCTGTGTTATTGTACTGTACTGGTCTTCTGTGTTATTGTACTGTACTGGTCTTCTGTGTTATTGTACTGTACTGGTCTTCTGTGTTATTGTACTGTACTGGTCTTCTGTGTTATTGTACTGTACTGGTCTTCTGTGTTATTGTACTGTACTGGTCTTCTGTGCTATTGTACTGTACTGGTCTTCTGTGTTATTGTAGTGTACTGGTCTTCTGTGTTATTGTAGTGTACTGGTCTTCTGTGTTATTGTACTGTACTGGTCTTCTGTGTTATTGTACTGTACTGGTCTTCTGTGTTATTGTAGTGTACTGGTCTTCTGTGTTATTGTAGTGTACTGGTCTTCTGTGTTATTGTAGTGTACTGGTCTTCTGTGTTATTGTACTGTACTGGTCTTCTGTGTTATTGTAGTGTACTGGTCTTCTGTGTTATTGTACTGTACTGGTCTTCTGTGTTATTGTACTGTACTGGTCTTCTGTGCTATTGTACTGTACTGGTCTTCTGTGTTATTGTAGTGTACTGGTCTTCTGTGTTATTGTAGTGTACTGGTCTTCTGTGTTATTGTAGTGTACTGGTCTTCTGTGTTATTGTACTGTACTGGTCTTCTGTGTTATTGTAGTGTACTGGTCTTCTGTGTTATTGTACTGTACTGGTCTTCTGTGTTATTGTACTGTACTGGTCCTCTGTGTTATTGTACTGTTTTATATTACATATATTTTTGTGTGTAATTATGATGGTTTGTTTGTTATTAAGTGTTTTTATGTGTTATTGTACTTATTTATTTGTCACTACACTGTTTTATGTCTGAATTTACTTTTTTATGTGTTTATCTAATGATTTGTGTCCCTATACATTTTTATTGTTATGGTACTGTTTTATGAGTTACTTTCATGTTTTGTGTGTTAATACACTGTTTTATATGTCACTGTAAAACCATCTGACTTGATTCATCTTAACCAAACCATACCACGGGCGGGATTTGAGACTCTCTGACCGCGGGTTCAAATCCCGCCCGTGGTTTGGTTTGTTGGCAATCGTGAGTCTCGTTTTATTCATCTTATACGTTACAAACGAATCGCTACCTAAAGTCTCTTACCAATAGAGTGTTGCCAAAACTATTTCCCACAGAAACCTACCGGAGGTCTTCTACTAAAAGTCTTCTGGTAACAGTCCTTCCAGTAGTAATCTCATAATAGCGTCCAGTCTTATAAACTTGATTCCTACCAACAGAATCCTAAGAAAAGAATCCTGTCAATAAGTTTTTTTATCAGGTATTTACCAGACAGGTTACATACAGTGTTATTAACTCTGGTGTATCAGACAGACTTTATACACATCACAACACAACGATGGTGGTGAAAAAACACATAACAGCAGAGAGGAACTTTCACCTGTGAAACAAATTCCTTCATTCAATAGTTCCCTTCTACAGTTTTGTCTTTTTCATTACTTTTCAGCTATATGCTATATATCTCTGCAACATAGTGCACCACAACATTCAGTGTGTCATATATCTCTGCAACATAGTGCACCACAACATTCAGTGTGTCATATATCTCTGCAACATAGTACACCACAACATTCAGTGTGTCATATATCTCTGCAACATAGTGCACCACAACATTCAGTGTGTCATATATCTCTGCAACATAGTGCACCACAACGTTCAGTGTGTCATATATCTCTGCAACATAGTGCACCACAACATTCAGTGTGTCATATATCTCTGCAACATAGTGCACCACAACATTCAGTGTGTAATATATGCTAACATTGATACATCACAGTACATAACAACAGTATGGGAGACATTAACACACAGTCGTACTGGCCAGGTTGTGGCAGCCATCACCAAAATTCTTATTATCAGTAGATCGAATCATCCAGGTTGATAGTTTTTATTTTCATCACCGAGTTTTTTTTTATCCATCTGTTGTGGTGAATGTTTCTTATGTCATTATTGAAGAGGTGAGAGAAGAGAGTATGTGAAAACTGAGAGAATTATTTAATAATTAATTCTAATTAAACTAAATGTTTATTAAGATAATTTATAAGAATATCTCTGTTTTAACTCCAAGTCTCTGAAGTTAATCACTTCTTCACATATTTATATCCTTTTCCAAAATATTTCATCAAAATATTCATTCCAGTTTCTTAAGAAAATTTAAATAACATGATCAAGAATTTTCTTAATTTTCTTACACTATTCATATAGAACTCATTAATTTAAACAATGGCGTGGGAGAGTGCAGATATGCTTATGAGAACGTGTACACACGTATGTATATGTGTACATAGTAGTGTGTTTGTAGTGATGTGTATGTGTACACATGTATGTATATATGTGTGTTGGTAGTAGTGTGTTTGTAGTGATGTGTATGTGTACACATGTATGTATGTATGTGTGTACGTAGTAGTGTGTTTGTAGTGATGTGTATGTGTACACATGTATATATATGTGTGTTGGTAGTAGTGTGTTTGTAGTGATGTGTATGTGTACACATGTATGTATATATGTGTGTACGTAGTAGTGTTTGTAGTGATGTGTACGTGTACACTTGTATATATATGTGTACGTAGTAGTGTGTTTGTAGTGATGTGTATGTGTACACATGTACATATATATATGTGTACGTAGTAGTGTGTTTGTAGTGATGTGTATGTGTACACATGTATGTATATATGTGTGCTGGTAGTAGTGTGTTTGTAGTGATGTGTATGTGTACACATGTATGTATATACATGTGTACGTAGTAGTGTGTTTGTAGTGATGTGTATGTGTACACATGTATGTATATATGTGTGCTGGTAGTAGTGTGTTTGTAGTGATGTGTATGTGTACACATGTATGTATATACATGTGTACGTAGTAGTGTGTTTGTAGTGATGTGTATGTGTAGATGAAAGTGAAAAGTAAACATCAGAAGAAAACTTATATGAACTACATAATAATTCACAATAAAGAAGAGCACAGTTCCGTGGTACAGCTGTCAGCCTGGCTGACTCTGCTGTCAGCCTGGCTGACTCTGCTGTCAGCCTGGCTGACTCTGCTGTCAGCCTGGCTGACTCTGCTGTCAGCAGTTAGTCAGTCAGAATATAAGAAATGAGTCAATAAGAAGAATAAAACTGGTAAATTTAGAATGTATTAATATTGAAGTTTGTGAGGCAGTTGTAATAAAGTCCTGGAATACTTAATGATTTTGTTCATAATGTTTATAAAAGAAAAGGGAAAACTTTAAAGAATGTAATAATTATAATGGAATAAGACTGTTGACCATAAAGTGTGTGTCAGAAATATGATGGATGAAATGATGGAAAAGACAAAATATACGTACCAAAGAAGAGTGTGAATTATGAAAGGGAAATTAATATATGCATCAAGTGTAAACAATGAAATACCCAAGAGAAAAACACTTATATAAAGGGAAGCAACACTTAGGTGGATTTATAGGTTTGATAAAAATATACTAGAGTTAAAAATGTATTTAATCTTAGCAAATGTTTTGAGAGCAATAGTGTTGAATTAAGTTATAATATGCAAGAAAGACGGTAAAGATTTACACAAAAAACTTGGTGTTAGATAATGATGTGTGATGTCACCTGTGGTCTTAAAGACGTGTGATGTCACCTGTGGTCTTAAAGACGTGTGATGTCACCTGTGGTCTTAAAGACGTGTGATGTCACCTGTGGTCTTAAAGACGTGTGATGTCACCTGTGGTCTTAAAGACGTGTGATGTCACCTGTGGTCTTAAAGACGTGTGATGTCACCTGTGGTCTTAAAGACGTGTGATGTCACTGTACTTTGCTCAGAAGACAGTATATACAGAGTAAGCCATCATGTAGACCAGGTGTCACTCTAAACACAGCTTTATTAACACATTATGTAAAACTCTGTATATACACACACACACATATATAAGTGTGCGCGCATGTATGTATATATCCGACCTTCAAATTCATTTACGAAACACCAGAAATAGCTATTATTTTAAATTTGTTATAGTTTTCATAGAGGAAATTTAAAGACTTGAATTTGATACTTTTTCATACATAATAACATGAACACATGACATTCGTGAACACACAAGAACAGGTACATATGACACCAATATACAATAACACGTAGATATTACATTCATTTATACAAAATAACATGTTACACACGACACACAGTCCTCCACTAGTGCCTCAAACGTGTTCATCTTTATATATTTACATATTTCACATAGAATGTCGCTCACAAACACATTTAAACTGCTAAATAAGTTAAAAAAAACTTGTTCTCAGTATAAATTCATAGTGTAACATAAGAGGAATTCCAAAATTGTAATTAATTAGCCCCCGAGGTGGCCGAGCTGTGTACGAGCTTCGTCTCGTCCAGCTGGTCTACGGTTCCAGGCTGTCTTGGTGGATGTAATCACTGGACGCAGTTTACTGTGTGTCCCCTCCAGTAATTCCACCTACCTGGACAGTCACTACCGTAGACCAGCTAGACAAGACCAAGTTTCCATTCAGCAAGGTCACTGAGGGTGGCAACCGCTGACTCTGGGGAAGTGGGGAAGGGAGTCCACTCAGTGACACAAGTGGATTCCTGGAGACACTGATCCTGGGAAGGCACCGCCGACCTTAGGTAACTGGGGAAGGGGAAACATCCGGGAGCGAACGGATGGATTCCTGGATACATGAGCTTGGGGAAGGTTGTAGTTGAGGCTGACCTTAGGTAAGTGGGGAAGGGGAGACATCCGGGAGCGAACGGATGGATTCCTGGATACATAAACCTGGGAAAGGCATGAATACCAGCAGTTGAGGCTGACCTTGGGTAAGTGGTGAAGGGAAGACATCCGGCGGTAGACGGATCGATTCGTGGATACATGAACCTGGGTAAAGCAAGAATACCGCTGACTTTGGGGAAGTGGAGAAGGGATTTCCACCTGAAGTGACACCAAGTGGACTCCTGGAGACACTGATCCGGGGAAGGCACTGACCTAACTCGCTGACCTTAGGTAAGTGGGGAAGGGAAGAAATTCGGGAGCGAGCGTATGGATTCCTGGATACATAAACTTGGGGAAGGTTGTTGTTGAGGCTAACCTTGGGTAAGTGGGGAAGGAGAGACATCTGAGAGCGAGCGGATGGATTCCTGGATACATGAACCTGGGGAAAGCATGAATACGTGCAGTTGAGGCTGACCTTGGGGAAGTGGGGAAGGGAAGACATCCGGCGGTAGACGGATCGATTCCTGGATACATGAACCTGGGTAAAGCAAGAATACCGCTGACTTTGGGGAAGTGGGGAAGGGATTCCACCTGAAGTGACACCAAGTGGACTCCTGGAGACACTGATCTGGGGAAGGCACTGACCTAACTCGCTGACCTTAGGTAAGTGGGGAAGGGAAGACATCCGGGAGCGAGCGGATGGATTCCTGGACACATAAACTTGGGGAAGGTTGTTGTTGAGGCTAACCTTGGGTAAGTGGGGAAGGGGAGACATCCGGGAACGAACGGATGGATTCCTGGATACATGAACTTGGGGAAAGCATGAATACATGCAGTTGATGCTGACCTTGGGGAAGTGCGGAAGGGAAGACATCTGGCGGTAGACGGATGGTTTCCTGGATACATGAACCTGGGGTAGGCATGAATACAGGTTGGTGAGGCTGACCTTGGGAAAGTGAGAAAGGGGAAACATCCGGCGGCGGACGGATGAATTCCTGGATACATAACCCTAGGGAAGGCTGAGGCTGGAAGGCAGAGAGAGAGAGGCGAGGCTGACCTTAGGGAAGTGAGGAAGGGTAGACATCCGGGGGCCCACGGATGGATTCCTGGACACACAAACCTGGGAAAGGCGAGGGGGGGGGGGGACCTTAAATACGAACCACTGGCCTCCACGTGGCAAGGTCTGGTAACTCAGAGATAACTCTGAGGCTGACAGTGGTCGCACTATATATATATATATATATATATATATATATATATATATATATATATATATATATATATATATATATATATATATATATATATCAATAACAACAGCCAAGGATTCGAACCCATGTTGTACTGGCCTGCCTTACGGTAAGCGAGAATCACATGACGCTTTAAACCACAGGCCTACCCAACCCTACAAGAATAGTGCAACCAGCAGAGCTAGCTGTTGGGCCGCCATCCGAGGGCATACGGATGTGTGGGAGCTTCTACGCTAATTTCGGATGGCGGCCCAACAGGTAGCTCTGCTGGCTGCGTCATTCTTTTAGGGTTGGGTAGTCCTGTGGTTTAAAGCGTCATGTGGTTCTCACCATGAGGCAGGCCAGTACAACATGGGTTCGATGTTGTACTGGCTAGCGCAGTGTTGTTATTGATCAATATCACTCGTCGGATGTTACTATTATTTATATATATATATATATATATATATATATATATATATATATATATATATATATATATATATATATATATATATATATATATATATTATAATGTACCAAATAGGCAAAACTAGTCAATTAGGAAGAACTCATTTAAGATTAATTCACTTGCAAAATTACTGCATACTCAAATTTTCGCTTCCTTTATTCGGCATGAAGAGAGTTGCTATTTATGCTAAAATTGCAACGCTCGGACCGACACCACACACACATATATATATATATATATATATATATATATATATATATATATATATATATATATATATATATATATATATATATATATATATATATATATATGCAAGGAATTCGCAAGAGCAGGCGAAATATACATAAACACTGATCTCTGGCTGAAGGAAACTCGAACCTACGAACCTTGGAACAAGGTACGCAGTGTTATATCATTCTCACCATACTGGACCAATACCTTGGCGTCCAGCTTGCGCTAGACGCTGATCCAAGGCAGCCAGCTTTCAGGGAGAAGGCTTACAGTTTTTCATCTCATCCCCTGCATGCATCAGCTCCTTACTAGAGATTTTAACAATGCAAGGAATTCGCAAGAGCTGACGAAATATACACAAACACTGATCTCTGGCTGAAGGAGACTCGAACCTATGAACCTTGGAACAAGGATCAACGTCTAGCGCAAGCTGGACGCCAAAGTATTGGTCCAGTGTGGTGAGGATGGTATAGCACTGTGTATCTTGTTCCAAGGTTCGTAGGTTCGAGTCTCCTTCAGCCAGAGATCAGTGTTTATTTATATATATATATATATATATATATATATATATATATATATATATATATATATATATATATATATATATATATATATATATATATATATATATAAGAACATCGGCCGTATACCACCAAGGCAGGGTGACCCAAATAGTGAGAAAAACCCGAAAATAAAAGAAAACTTTCATCATAGTTCATACATAATCACTGTCCTTGCAGAGGCGCTCAGTTATGGAAGTTTAGATGTTCCTCTAAGCAGACAATATCTCTAACCTGTTCTTTAAAGTGCAAGCATTGTACTTCCCACCCTAAGGACTCAAGTCGGGCTAACCGGTTTCCATGAATCCCATCACAAAATGTTACCTTGTTCATACTCCAACAGCCCGTTAGGTCCCAAAACCATTCGTCTCCATTCACTCCTATCTAACACGCTCATAAAAACCTCATTTACCCCTTCCCTCCAGCCTTTCCTAGGATGACCCCTATCCGACCTTCCTTCCCCTACAGATTAATATGCTCTCCTAGTCATTCTACTTTGTTCCAGCTTCGCTAAATGACCAAACCATCTCAACAATACTTCGTCAGTCCTCTGACTAATACTTTTAGTAACTCCTCACCTACTCCTAATTTCTACACACTTCTCTGCATATTTACACGTCACATTGCCCTAAGACACGACATTCCCACTCCCTCTAGCCTCCTCCTTGCTGCAGCATTTGCAGCCCTTGTTTCACACCCATATAAAGTGTTAGTTCCACTATACTCTCGCACAGTCCCTTCTTTGCCTCCATGGATAACCTTTTGTAGCTACAGTGAGAGTAAAAGGTAGATGGGATACAAAGAGAATGGAAACACGTACGAGAGAAGTGAAGATTTATAAACTAAAGGAGGTGGCAGTTAGGGTAAGATAAAAATAACTGTTGGAGAACAGATGAGCTATAGGCAATAATGGGGTTGAAGAAGTATGTGGTAAGTTTAGGAATATAGTGTTAGAGTGTTCAACAGAAGTTTGTGATTACAGAAAAGTTTGTGCATGAGGGAAGAAGAGCGATTGGTGGAATGATGTAAAGAGAGCAGTAAGAGAGAAAAAGTTAGTATATGAGAGGTTTTTACAAAGTAGAAGTGATACAAGGAGGGAGGAGTCTATGGAGAGAAAAAGAGAGGTTAATAAAGTGGTGAAACAATGTACAAAGAGAGCAAGTGAGAGGGTGGGTGAGGTGTTATCAACATATTTGGTTGAATATTAGAAAAAAAATTGAAATGAGATTAATAAGTTGAAAGCCTAGGGAAGTAATGGATTGTTAGTTAAAAAATAGGAGAGGAGAGTTATTAAATGGAGAGTTAGAGGTATCGGGAAGATGGAGGGAATATTTTGAGGAATTGTTAAATGTTGATGAAGATAGGAAAGCTGAGATTTCAGGCAAGGAGGAATAAAAGGGGGTAAAGCAGCTGGGATTGATGGGATAAAGATAGAAATGTTAAAGGCAGGTTAGTATATAGTTTTGGAGTGGTTAGGGTAAGGTACCTAGGGATTGGCAGAGAGCATGCATAGTTCCTTTGCATAAAGGCAAAGGGGACAAAAGAGAGAGTAAAAATTATAGGGGAATAAGTCTGTTGAGTATACCTTGTAAAGTGTATGACAGTAAGGCGGAGAGCAGGATATCAGATGAACAAGGATGCTTTAGGAAGGGTAGAGCGTGTGTGGACCAAGTGCTTGCAGTGAAACATAAATGTGAGCAGCATTTAGATAAGGGTAAAGAGAAATTTGTGGCATTTATGGATCTGGAAAAGGCATATTATAAGGTGGATAAGGAGACAATGTGGCAGATGTTGCAAACGTATGGAATAGAAGGTAGGTTACTGAAAGCAGTGAAAAGTTTTCACGAGGATAGTGAGGCTCTGGTTAGAGCATGTAAGCGAGAGGGAGATTATTTCCCTTGCCAGTGCATGAAATTACCGCCTCCCTTTCTTCGTCGATATTTAAAAGTTCCTCAAAATGTTCTCGCCATCTACCCAATACCTCCATCTCCCCATCTACTAATTCCCTTACTCTATTTTTAACTGACAAATCCATTCGTTCCTTAAGCTTTCTTGTTTAACTCACTTCAATTTTTTTTCTTATTTTCATTAAAATTTCTTGACAGTGCCTCTCCCACTCTATCATCTGCTCTCCTTTTGCACTCTCTCACCACTCTCTTCACCTTTCTTTTACTCTCCATATACTCTACTCTTCTTATAACACTTCTGCTTTGTAAAACCCTCTCATAAGCTATCTTTTTCTCTTTTATCACACGCTTTACTTCATCATTCCACCAATCACTCCTCTTTCCTCCTGCCCCCCACCCTCCTATAACCACAAACTTCTGCCCCACATTCTCATACTGCATTTTTAAAGCTATTCCAACCCTCTTCAACCCCTCACTCCCCCCCAACTACTCATACTTGCACCAGCCCACCTTTCTGCCAATAGTTGCTTATATCTCACCCGAACTTCCTCCTCCCTTAGTTTATACACTTTCACCTCACTCTTACTTGTTGTTGCCATTTTTCTCTTATCCCATCTACCTCTTACTCTAACTGTAGCTACAACTAAATAATGATCCGATATATCAGTTTCCCCTCGATAAACATGTGCATCCTGGAGCCTACCCATCAACCTTTAATGATCATTGAGGCTAGCCTCAGTGATCATTAAATCTTTAAGAGACTTTCCTAGAACTGATAACCACATTTGCCTTCCCCTTCAATACAAAAACAGGAGAGGCAGAACCCCCACTCACTCCACTGACAGTGAAAAAGTCAGAGTGCAGGTGAACAAGAAAATTAAAGAGGGCAACATAGTGGGGGCAATCAGAATCATTACCAGTGAAGAAACAGTTGCCCCCAGGGATGCTGACACGGCGGAAACCAGGGAAACCAGGGACACCAACAGTTCCAACACCTCTGTCCCCACTGTGGAACCATTGATCGTGGAAGACTCAGACGTTTACAAAGCAATAATGTCGTTCCCATCTGGGTCTGCTGGGGGTTACACTGGGATAAGGCCACAGCATTTAAAGGAAATGGTTAATCCAGTTATTGGGGACATTGCAGAGACACTGCTTTCAGAGATCACAACATTCGTCAACAATTCCTTGGCTGGTCTTATTCCTGACGAAATTAAACCTTTCTTTTTTGGTGCAACACTTCGTGCACTTAAAAAAAAGGGTGGGGAAATTAGGCCTATTGTAGTAGGCAACACTTTTCGCCGCCTCGTTTCCAAAGCTGCTGTCTGAAGCATTTGCGCAGAGGTAGCCATGATGCTTCAACCAAACCAGCTTGGTTTTGGGGTCTCTCAAGGCAGTGAAGCAGTGGTTCATGCAACAAGGGTGTATATCAACAACCTGCCTGAGGACAATGCAGTGGTAAAATTAGACTTCAAGAATGCATTTAATCTCCTGAAAAGAGATGTGGTATTAGCAGCGGTACAACAATATTTCCCTGGTCTCTTCCCCTTTGTTTCAGCTGGATACAGCAAGGAATCAATGCTCCTGTTTGGAGAGCATGAAATCACATCATCAGAGGGTGTCCAGCAAGGATATCCTCTTGCACCATTTCTCTTCTGTATAGCAGTTAGGGAAATCACAGTCAGACTGACCAGTGAGCTAAACATCTGGTTCCTGGATGATGGCACAATAGAAGTGGTGTGGAACTAGCATTGCATCTCCCTTGGGCTGATCCTTCCCCAATCCCAGGAGGAAGGAGGTGCTGCCAGCTTAAAGGGCCCCAAAAGTCAAAAAATTAAATTTGCCGATCATTATTATTGTTCCCATAGACTCAGAGACCCTTGGGCTCAGGGAAAGTGCATCAAAAGTGCCTGCTGTATTTTGGGCACCGATTCTAAAAAGCAAATTTTTCGTATTATAATCATTGACAAACATTAACAATATTCTAGACATTTTCTCTCACATCCATGATTATTCCTTTTGTATTAAAAATCTCTCTCCCTCCAAATTTTGCCCCTGTTAAAAAAGAATAAAAAAATGGGGTGGTAGGAAGTAGAATATTCAAACCTTCGGGAAAAAACCAAATATTCTCCCTTGAACCTTTTCCCATCTACTTTTCTGGGGCTATGGGTCCCAATTTAAAAGAGGTGGGACCGAAAGGGAAAGCCCCCCAGCCCCGTGGAAGGCGTCTCTTCCTGCTCTTCAGCTGGCAACTCTGAACACTGTTGCTCAGATTTTCTTGGTTACCCTGTGTTCTTCACAGGCTGAGGGGACTTCGGCCCCATCCATAAAGGGGGTAGGCGGTGACCCCTTTGCACCCCTCTCACCCCCACCCCCCCATCCTTTCCTCCCTCCCCCTACATTTTGGCCCACACAAACACACTAAAACATTGCTATCCTTCTTTTTTCCTATCTTTTTTTTTCCGTTCCTTTGGAGAAACCCAAAGCTTTTTGACCACCCGGGGCCCCCGTGTGTTTTTTAAAATCCCGTTTTTGTTGGCCCCTTTTCCCCCCCTCTCGGGGGGGCTTTTAAGGGGCTGCCCTTTCTAAGTCAGCTGAAATGGATTTTTGTATAACATGAAATTTCCCCTTTTTTGTTAAAACTCCTTGCCAGATTTCCTTCCTGAATCTGGCGGGGGATCATAAGTTTCTTTGATGGAAATCAAATGTCAATGAAAAAATTCCGTTTTTGCTCAACTCCTTTGCCCCAGTGGATTTTTTAAAAACCCACCGGGAGCATCCCCTCTTCGGAAGAAAGTTACTAACTACTAAAGCATGATGCCCTTGAAAATAAGATTTCGGTTTTCCCAGTTACCTGGGGCTATAAACTCAGAGGATGTTTTTGTGGCCAGAATCAACAGTTTCATGAAACATTTTTGGGAAGAAATTGGGGGACTTGCCGAAATTCTAATTTGGGGTGTAAAAATAAATTCTCAAACCCCAAACAACAACAAGGAAATTAAAGTTAATACTTGGACCCCCGGGAGACCAAAATTTGTTTTCAAAAAGGGCAAATTTTTTGGCCCCAGATGCCCCTGACCAAATCTCTTTAACGTTTTCAGTGTAACAATGTTTTAAATGTTATCCTTTGGTCATAACCCAAAAAATCCATACTCAAGGGCAATTTGGCATTTTTTTGAATTCTTATAAATGAATAATAAAAATACACCCAAATCGCCCTCTGAAACGGAAACATCATGCTGCTGCTATTTGCCCTAAAAGGAAAAAAGCAAAAAATTTTGACCAAAAACTGTCCCTTCAAAGAAACCACCCCCGGGCCCCCCAACATGCCCCAAACCTTCCCCTCTCCCTGGATAAAATGGGATTTTAAGTCTCTAAATGGTTCAATTTTTGGGAATTCTGCCCCTCTTGGAGCCCCCAATCAAACCCCTCTTTTCAAAAACACAAACACAAAAGGTTCAGTCTCATCCCCCTATTTTCCGGGTATCCACAGCCGGGGATATGACGGAAACAACTAATGTATATGAGGGCCCAAAAGACATGGGTGGTGACATTCAACTCTGCTCTGGGGTTTTAAATGATCTTTAATGACTAATGGGATCACCCCCATCCTACCCCAGAAAATGTGAAGGCTATTATGAAGCCTTCTCATAACAAGCGCCTTCTCATCTAAAAAAAAGCCAAAGTCCCCTGGGGATGCCCCCTTGAAACCCAGGTTTCCTCCCTCACCCGATAAGTAACACCAACAAAAAACCCCCAAAAATTGGTGCCTACTCCCTGTTTTGGGGCTGACCCTTTTTAACAGGAATTTTCCCCAGGGTAACTCCCTCCCTAATTTTCCTTGGACCCCCACAGTCCCCCTTCTCTCACGAGCCTCTGTTTCCCCTGAACGAATATCATCCTCACTTTCGTATGCTCAAACATTCTAATAGTCTGTTAATTTACTACCTCTAGTGAAGATGATGGCATTTTAATACCGCACCACCAAAGTTCCCTCCCCCCCTTGACAGCCCAGGGGGGATAGTGTGGATCAACTGTGACATTACTTGCAGGCGTTCAGCCCCAGTACACAGCAAAGTGCAAGAAATAATGGGGATTAAATTTTCCAACAATGTTCAATTTTTTTTAAATAAATTACCTTCGGGGTTGAACTAAAATTACAACCCCGATGTTATACTTTTGAACGGCCCTCGAGTTGATCAACATAAAAAATTACGTGTTCTCTCTGTGGAAAATCAGGGGGGCCCATTAGTGGTGAAATTTTTGTTAAATTAGGTATACATTTAAAATATTCATGTTGTAAATAACATTCTTCAATAAAAATGACAACGTCTCATGGACAATAGTATATAACTGGTTTTCCCCAGACAAAATATATAGAATCAATTCCTCTACTAGGAATTGAAAAGAATTTTCCCAACAATTCTGGGGGGAATTTTATTATCACCTCCCCTCTTCACAGCTGGTTTTCCCACTGGGTGACAAAAAAAACAATTTTTAAATTCATGACAGCTAGAAACTTTCATTTAAAAACCCATTTTTTAAATTTCATTGGACCTCATCAGGGAACCATAAAAATTATGAAAAAAGAATTGTGACATCTTCCACTGTGTTTTCCCTGGTGGAAAATGGGAATCTGACCATACCCCTGTTATAAAAAAACCAAACTTCTCCTTTTGAATCTTACCAAACCCAATCTAACCCCCTGTTTGCCCCCTTCAGGGCATTCGGGGATGAAGGTTGCATTGGAAAATCTCCTTTCCCCCGAAATTGATGATGTCGGGTCCTGCATAACCCAAAAATTAAAACTACAAATGCAATTTTCAATTGTTTTAAAAGATA